>NC_067200.1:9156449-9456449 GCF_000699445.3 Schistosoma haematobium
TTCTGAAAAAGAATTAATTAATTGCATTTATTACTGAAATCATAGAAAACTTACTCATGCTTCAATATTAAAACAGTACATTTTTAGTCGACTGATTGACAAACTAGAGTGACACAGTTTCATCAATAAACAATTATGAATTCGTTCTTATATTACTACAATAATTGAGTAGTATAATATTTAACGTTCATTTATTTCTTATGACTTATTTACCACTAGTTATAAGCTTCAGCGTATTAATATTTATCACTGGTGACCTAGAAATTTAGTATAAAACATTTTAGTTTGGTACCTGAAGTGCACAGTATTAAAGTCATCCACTCATAACTTTTATGGTTAGGAAGGTACGACTTTACTTCAGGTACGTTTATGTGATAATTTATTTTTCAAATAACCGTGAGTTTAGAATGAGATGTATAGAGTGAATACTGTACAGAGAAATGAAAGAAATTTCGTATACAGCATACTACTTAAATATTTTAACTATTGGGGAAATCGGGATAATCGGTGACAAGCCAAATTATAATAGGGGTTTCAAAGCTTTGATATATTTCAGTACATGTAGCTCTAACGTAAGGTAAACCAATAAAAATAGTGCTGGACATATGCATGTTAAAAAGTATATTGTCACGCACATCAAACATCAGTGGAAATTTCAAACGTACACCAATTAAAAGTTTACAGAAAATCAAAATACTTCATATCGTGTTTGGTGGTAGGAATTATGAGTTATAGGACTATGAATTTAGATTTCATATTAATTAATATTCGTAAACAAGACGTACCTGCTCTTTTAAGGAAATTGATGCTATGTACGATTCCAACTGTTATTACCCAGATGAGATGTTATAACCAAGTTACTGTGATAGGGTCTGACCTTCTGCAGGACTGAGATATTTATAATTGACTGGTTCATGTGTTAAGAATAATGTCAATTTTGTTCCGTCCTTAAGGTGCAATAAGTTGTAATGTGACCACTAGTCTAAGTGATTTAACATTGTTCGCACTTTGTTGAGATATTAGCTGAAATCAAAATAATTTTCTATGTACCAGTTCATAAGATAATACCTTCCACATTCTCAATAAGGGATACAATACATCAAATTGAACATTTGCATAGAATGTTTTAGAAATGAATACAGTCTATTCGAAAGTGAACATGTTATGGATTTTACATTATATCTGCTTATGAATATAACTAAAACTACTTATATTTCTTTAAATAAATAATCAATTTTCTCGAGAGAATCAAGCAATTTATAATCAGGGTTCAAAATCTATATATATGCACTCAATACAAATTATGGCGAAGCGTCCTTATTTGGAAGATTGAGAATGAAAACACTGAACAAGTTTTAAAAGACACCTATTCTTAAACATGTAAGTTATTTCAAATGACCATAATAGCCCCGAGCTTCCAATTTCGGGGAAATTTTGGGGAAACTTCCGAAGTCAATTGACCTTCACCAATGTTTGGGGGACTTTAGGAAAATTCTGGGGAAATCCCCAAAGTCAAATAACCTTGACCAAGTTTAAAGGGGAATTTTGGGGTTTTTGCCATTTCCCCAAAGTCTGCTATAGCGGCTTCCCCAATATGTGCCAAATTTTCCCCCGAAATTCGCGTCTCGGGTCGGGTAAGTTGAAAACTCACATAATCAGTTATAAAGTAATCATCACATGTTATTACGATATTTACTTGGTAAAACAACAAAATTTTGTTTGTTATTTTTATATTAGATGCCTTGTGAAAGTATTGTAAGTCAAATATCACCTTAAAATTTTCTGAAAAATATTCATTTGGCTTCATGTCAAATGATGTTTAAATATGTAAACCTTAGTAAACTCAATAAACCATTTTATCGTCAAATTTGTAAATAATATGAATGAGCCTAAAGGATTTAAAACACCATCTTAAAAGGCAAAGCTTACAACTGTCACCTCTTACTTTTTGAGACTGAACTCAGCTCCATATATTTTTGTTATAGTCATCAGCGTCGTATCACTTGCACTCGTTCAAATTCTGTCTTTTTATGCGGAATGTATAAAACTATTTTGATGTAAAAGTCATAATAACCAAAAATTTATTACTGTCAGTTCTTAATGACTATTATGGAAAGTCCTGTTATAGTCAAAATACTGGAAAATTAAGAGTGATGTTTAAGGATAAATTGGATAAATCTATTTTGTTGCAATCAGAAACTGTTCTTTAGGACGGTATAAAAATCAATTTGTTATTATTATTGTTGTAATTCAAGCATTTCTTCAGAAAACTAGTTTAAGTAACAAAAGCTACGGACAATACGTTCATTGTTATACATGCCACTTAGATGTTTACACTATAAAATTCCTAACACTTGAATTCACGAGTCTATCTAAGCTAAACTATTATTAAAAACTTAAAAGCACTCGACGGCCGCTTCATCCGAGGATGGGACTCAGCAGTGCCCATCTACGGTCCCACACAGGGCACTCAGACTCAGAACCTTCGGTCTCTCTCACGAACGCTTAACATCTAGACCACCGACCAGGCATCCAATGGTGTTAATGTCTAACATCAATCGGTTCACCATTTTGAGCAATCCTTCACCCATTGTCTTAAAGGAATAATGATATGTAGAGCTATTCAGAAGTAGCAAAAGTCAATTGACAGCAACCAGATCTAACCCAAAGGTCAAGTGCATTTCATTGGAGTCAATGAGTCAAGTTCCTAAAGATAAAGTGATATATATATATATATGAATTAGTATTTTTATATTTCATCAGGTAACCCAATACACTTTCTCGTTCATTTTTTTGTTCTTGCTCAATTAGTCAGTTGGAGGGTTGGCACGTAGCACACCGTGTATCATTATCAAACTTTAGGCACCGCACGTTACAACAGATAACTGTCTCACTAGTGACTAGCTTCAAGATGGATTTCGTGGAGTTCTAATGAGAAGCCTTAACCAGTGGAGTCCAATCCGTGCCGACTGGAGACACTTATCCACCCTAGACAATTGATGAAGAGTTGAGCAAGATGATGGATTGATTGAGGTTGGAAATTAACACCGTCGGATGCTGAAACGGTAACCTAGAGATTAAGAGTTCGTGTGGGAGACCGAAGGCTCTAGGTTCGAGTGCCCTGTATAGGACCTTAGATGAGCACTGCTGAGTTCCATACTCGGATGAAACGGCCCTCCAGTGTTCTCAGGTTTTCAGTAGTGGTCCAGCTTCGTTAGACCCGTGGATTCAACCGTTAAAAATACTAGAATATGTGTAACAGCTTAGGTTGGTTGGTTAAGAGTTGACCTCAAACAACCAAGCATATGCCAAAACAGTATTGTTCAAGTATTCATTCACTTCCTTGTTTTGTATAAGCGTTATATTCCCTATTATCTTATATTGAATGTTGAGAGCCTTTGTTTGTCTGAACAGATAATCCCACGCTCCTCAGTGACTGCGCTAAGATTGAAATAAAGACCTATTCACTACTTGTCTGGTTTCTTCTATCAATAGCACGAGGGTTACCTATAGACACGAAATATGTACAAAACCCCTTATTGACTATAAAATTTATTAAATCTATCGTGAAAATAAATATTATATTGAAATTATTTTGACGATATAGTAATCCATGAATAATCTCAAGCACACGAAACTAAAAAAGTTTGAGTGATTTATAAAATGTTTTTAAAATCAGTTAAATAAGCTGGATACTATTATATATATTCCCAAATTTAACTAATATTTATAAGCCATGTGACTAACTACTAGCAATAAACATCTAAAGGGGTTCTATAAGACTTTTTAAGAAACTATGCCCAATGATATATTGATTTAGAAATATTGATCATTGAATTCATTAATTGAAACGTTTGGTGCCTTTAGAAAGACTTGAATATCTTGAATTTCATGCTACGTCCAATCATGCATGTGAAACTCAAAGGAATTCCATACTAAAACGATACAGTTGTCTAGTGACCTCTTGCTGGCTCTATAGATGATAGTAGTTCAGAATTTAATTCATATTCAAATGCATCCATAAAACAGTAACGAGTAATTTCGACTTTATTTATATAATTGAACATTATCTTTTGCTTTTTATTCCAGATGTCATCTGTTACGTTTGGGTTATATTGGTCCGCTATCGGATCACTATGCGTTTTGAAAGGCTTTTTTCAAAAGTAATCAATACGTTACTATTTTAAACGTATTATTGGTAAATGGCATAAATCATGACGAACAGACTATCATGGGTTTTACATTTTAAAATATTTTCATTGTTCATTGTAAACACTATGTTTACTTGAAGTAAAATTATGTAACCATAATATGTATTACAGTAAGATGTTGATTTACATTTCCTTCACATGACTTACCTAATAACATAAATTGATTTAGGTTGGAATGGGAAACCATTTTTATTTGTCATAGACAGTCAAACGCCGACAGTCATATACGGGACTAAATCGTGACCCCGAGGTTATTCAGACACGATCTTATTGCCAATGGTCCAGCAACATGCAACACTAAAATTAAGTAACAAAATAAATCTTTATCCAAGGCCACATAATAGAAGAGCTAGTAAGGATGACTGAAGAATATGATGCAAGGTTAAAAAGAGACTTGAACAAAGGTTAAAATATGAGACAATGGGGAAAGACAAATAAATTACAGTACTGTCCAATGAGGTGCCATTGAGATATTTTCAGCGTTTTCCTTCCGTTACAAGTGAGTTCACTTGATTAATGAAAGTTGCTCTGCATGTGATGACATCAACGGCGTGACAATAAAGAGAAACTCGACAGTATTATTCAATAATAATTTGGGCCAAAACTCTGACGTAGTGTAGAGTGGTCTAAAAGGGTGTTAAAACAGTATTATAATCTTAAATCACAGAACGTGTCTAATAAAGTAGAGGTACAGACGACGGAGATAGTGTTTATCTAAATAAAAACGATGGCTCGTGTGTTAAAACCGCCAAAATGTTATGTTCGTTTTGCAAAATGATGCGGAGAAACAAAAGATATTTAATACAAATGTGGTTGCATATAAAGCGTTACAAATAAAGAAAACATTGTCGCTAATATTTTGTTTTTACAAACCTCATTGAATATAACTGTTCTTTAAGACGAAACCAATCGTTACAATTGATTTCAGTTTAAGTTTGCAAATGACAGAAGGCTAGGCAACCTGTGTTAGTCCTGGCAATCGTGGTCTATCAGTTGACACAACGTCCCTTGAATGCACCGACAGATAAGCTTCAATCACGTATTGAAGTAATGAATTGCATCAGCGGATGATTCAGTGAGAAAGTCGATGGTCAGCTGACAAGTAATTTGTTGTGGTCTTGTGAACGTTTTTAGAATGCACACGTAAATTCATTGTCTTGAAAAGCAAGAAAAGTCAAAGCATATTAAAAATCAACTTTATCGCTAAGTAATTTAAAAACTATGATCAAGTCGGCTCTGATTCCTCTATATGATAATGAAAATAGGTCTAGTTTAGTCGAGCATCATATGGGATAATTTCTCCAGGTCGTTTCGAAGCTCTAATCTATCACCTTTACATTTTATCATTCTTCAAATCTTGACATCGTTAGCATATAGCAAGACCGATGATGATAGGAAACCAGGAAGGTCATTTAAATGCAAGAGGAATAACAATGGTCTCAAACAACGTACACGGAGGCACTCATCGTAGCATCATAAATAATCCCTGAGTTCTTTCCAAAGGTTGAATTAAATTCAGTCTCAACGCATACCCTAGGGAAAGAATTCGGACTATAAAATGGCGACATACGTGTTTGCATCATGTGGATGCTATTTGCTCTTCACTGTTAGTCAAGTCTTTGAGTTCACCACGAATGTGCAGTGACCAGAGAACTTCTCAGGGCAGAGCAGGAGCTGTGACCGTTTACTTGGGAACGTTCTTCAATCATGAGACCCCTCGATACAAAACCCATTCCGGAAGTAGTCTGCAAACCTTTTACTTGCCGTAAGCTTCAACCGACACAATGTGATACCGAAAATTAAACTCCTTAAACATTAAAAAATCGGGATAGAGTGGGTTAAACGTTCGATTACTACAATAGCTTGCGTCAGCGATTTAAAATGTCAGTCATCCAGGATGGGTGGTAGTTGAACTGAACAAATGTACCAAACCCCCCGATTTATAAGACAAGGCAGAGCCAACACCCGACAAACTATTAAACAGTTAGGTCCACGAGTGTTTCATTAAAAATTTTAGGAAGAAAAACTATTGTTTGTAGTAGTTAATGCACTAAAGATCAATACATAGCTTTAGAACACCGTTTCTAAACTTGTTTGCAGTTAGTTAATGTCTCATTAAAGATGTTAAAATATCAGAGCATATTAAACGATAGGCTCTTAAAACTGTCCCTATAATCTAATCGTAAAACATGAAGTGACTTAATGTTAGCATTTTGTATCCTGATCATGAGGGCGTCAGCATGTCTTATCTTTTTTCTCCCCTAGAACTTATCGTCTTTAGGGTCACAGGACGAAAATTCAAAAACTGCGATCAAGTAAACTCATATTGGGACTCCTAGCGGTCAATGAGTGAAACGCCGTATCCAAACAAGTAACGTGGACAATTTAAAGGAGTAGCTGGCAATCAAGCTGTAAAGATGGACACATGTAGAACAGCCCGCTGTTATTATCATTATTGGGAACTGAATGAAGATAACTTTCCCATTCTCTCATGTGGTGGCTGCAACTCTGGAAACATTTCCTGCCAACAGACGTCGGTTGCCAATTGATATCTATGTGCATCCGGATAGACCACATGACGCCAGGATCAAGCACAAAGGCAAGTTGGAGCTGACCACTCCACTTGTGGACTGTCCTGATCATAAAAAACGTGTAAAGGACAGTGGCTATCAAATCGGAAAACCTCGTATAGGTAGGCTACCTGTCAATTCACGTAAGGTTCATACAGACAAACAGGAAGGAGATGCTTATATGTTTTAAATTGAAAGCATAAACTGATTATACACAAACGTCGCGAGTTTACCGAATAAAATAGATGAACTCAGTGGTGCTAATAATAGTCATCTGACGGGAATATCTGAAACATGGATATCTTCTCAGTTTACGGACCAGGAGCTGGCAATACCCGGTATGTTTTTGTTTCGCAATGATAGAAAAACAGGAATTGGGGTTGGAACAGCCCTACACTTATGATCCTGTCAGAAGGTGCATCAAGTGCACAAACAAGATTTTATCAATCTAGATGAATCCGTATGGTGTTAAGTAAGAATGTCTCCCACCTCGAGGTGTCTAGTTGAAGTCATCTACCGGAAGCCCACTGCTGACATCGATTACGGCAATCGCATGCTGGAAGGTTTATCCCGCTTTACGCGTCTCGGATTCACTCATATCTTGATTCTTGGGGAATTCAATTTTCCTGAAGTCTATTTGGCGGAACATACGTATATTAGAGATGAAAACTCAACTGAGGCTCGGTTCTTCAACCTCATTGAGGATCTGGGATCATTTGAAATGTGAAGTCGACAACTCGTTGGAGAGACAGTCAGATGCCATCACGCTTAGACGGAGTATTTACAAATGAAGAATCCCTAGTTGGCAACCTCTCAATCCTGGCATCCGTGGGGAGGAGCGATCACGCCGTCATAGCCTTCAGTTTCATCGGCGAAACTGAGCTAAGACATATCACCAACAACAGACGCTGGAATTTCAAGCGGTTGAATGTGTCAGCTTTATAGAACTATCTACAACAGGTGGATTGGGATGTCCACCATCAACTTGACGTGGATGCTCATTAGGATTTCTTACTGCACACAATCTTATGTTCTACAAAGCAGTCTGTTCCTCAAATGATCCCCCGGATCTACAAACAGCCTACAACCATCAAGAACCACACTCTTCGTTTTCTGGGTCACAACGATACTGTCAGACATTTTAACCAACCCGCACCAACTATATTGATGTAAGCTTCATCTGAAATTGCACATGACCTTCCGAAGTGAACCTGAGCGCTGACTTGATGTACCGGAATCTGCAGCACCTAAGATAAGACACTAACCTTGGTCCGTATTTGGTTCATTCTGCTATACTGAAGGAAGCAGCTTCAATCCTGTTAACACGACTTAGCGTGATGTTCTCACACTAGCTAAGCTGAGGCGAACTACCGGAGATTTGGAGTTTGGCTTACATCACTCCAAATTCGATCAACCGAACGGTAGCTCTTCTCTTCATACCTTCGAAAATCATGGAGTCCCTGTTATGCGATGCTATACATGACTGTAAGATCCAAACTACGGTTTGGACTGCTGAATAGCCTTCCAGGTACGTTAGACACGCGCCCTTTCCCGTCGAAATCAAAACAAGTAATCGATTAAATAGCGGTTCTAAACAAATAGTACCACCCGGCTATTCAACCAATAATTGTTCAATCAATAAAATCAGTCACAACAAATGAACGTTATTCTATCCTGACTGGATAGAACACACAAAAGGAGAAGCAAATCAATATGGCTACCGCCAAGAACAAGTGTCCAGTAAAACAACACAGATGCAGTTCGGGAAGAAACACAAACTTAGTGAATGCGTAAGAAAAACGAAAACTATAATAAAAAATACAAGTATTTACAATTCAAATGTAATCAAAAGACAACAATGTACAACTAAGGGGATCATTAGGAACAAAGTGCAAGTATATACATGGAGGGATTTTCAACAACACACAAAACATTCAAAATGGATCTTACAATGACTATCCATTAAGCTTGAACTTTTTTTCACCCCAACATCATGGTTTCAGGAAGCGTCATTCTTGAATAATCAACCTGATGACCACGGTGAATAGATGGATAACCACCCTTGATTGCGATGGGAAAGTTCACGTCATTTACCTTGACTTCTCAAGAGCTTTTGCTAGGGTCAATCATATTTGTGTTATCAATAAGCTCAAATCTTTGGGTTGTCAAATCACTTCTAATTGACTGGCTCCCTTCAAATCTAAAAATCGACCTTTCAAGGTCAGGGTTAACTTCACTTTCCCTCAGGCTATGGAATGTCCTAGTGGGGTCTTCCAGGGCTCAGTAATAGGACCTCTTCTCTTCTCGATCTTCTACAACAACTCACGTCTGACTTATTGCTTTTGCTGATGACGTGAAACTCTGGAGAGTGATACGCAACCAAGAGGATATACTGGCACTTCAGGAGGATCTGACTCAACTTCAAAGTTGGGCAGACGACAACGTACTAACCTTTAACACTTCAAAGTGTAAAGTAGTCCATCTGCGACATGTTGCAGACTACAGTTACAACTTAAGAAACTCCTCTCTAGAAGTATCCCAAGTTGGAAAAGGTTTAGAGTGCTGGCATCCTACTATTTGAAGTTGATGATGTCACAGGTATTCAGTGTTTGACAACGCCTTTACCAGTAACACCTTCTAATATACTTCGTTCCCACCCAGAGAAATCAAAAGACAGAGTCGAGGAGATCGGAAGAGTGTATTTGGCGATAACCAATATATCGGAATTCTCTGATCTAATCTGGCTAGCGATTGCGGTTGATGTTGAGCACAGCGTTACCACACGTGATCTGGTGCGGATGCCTGACCGAGCGCCTTCAGCTAGATGAGTCCACTAAAACATATGGTCAGCATCCAATGTCGAAAACTTAGAGCTATTTATTTTGGGGATTTATTTGCCGCTACAAAGTCTTACTCTATCTGTGACAAAAATGCTTTTCGAGCAAACCTTGTACTGGTAACATTGAAGCGCATTTTCGGTCAGTTTGACGGAAAGAATCTCCATACCATTTTGGACAGTTTCATTCGTTCCCATTTAAGGTACGGAGACATAGTATTTCCTCCCTCACTCCAAAATGATAAGGACACTCTGGAACGTATCCAACGGCAAGCCATGAAATCAGTTTGAGGACTCAAATTCAAGCCTTACGAAGAGCGCCTTCATTCGCTAAACACTTACCCATTAGAGTATAAGCATCTAAGAGGTGACCTTCTAATGGCTTACAACATCCTTAACACTTCTGAACATCCCCTTAAACACCTACTTAATTTTAGCTCCAGCACAAACCTAAGGGGTAATACCCATAAAATAGAGACACAGCACAGCAGAACGAACTGTAGGCACAACTTCTAATCTTTAAGAGTTGTCAAATGCTGGAATTCGATGCCGGCTGAGCTAGTCCAAGCGACTTCCTAGGAGCCCTTTAAAAGGCAACTTGACTTATTCTTAGGGACCAAGGATAATATCTTACTATGATTTACCAGTTTCTTTTTCCTCCATATAGTTAACATACCTAGGTTGCTTCCAGGAGGCATTGGTAATCCCTTGCTAAGCGAAATCTTCTATTCCGCCCACAACCATTTGAACCATTTTGAGTACTGCAATTTAAGGTCAAGGACTGCGGTGCTTTCATATTGGTCCGCTACGATGCACGAAATAAATATCGATGATATAAGTTTGGGCTCTGGATTCTCACATGCTAAATACGCGTCTGTAGTTTCAGCGATAGGAGTACGTAATCGAAATTTATTCATAGGATCCTCCTCCATATCAGGTAAAAAATAATACCTTCGTAGATGCAAAAATAATTTTTGTGGTGTTGAGTTTTTTCTGCAAACCACTTTTATATCGTAATTTGTGATTGATGTGACTAGATGTATCACGGCTTATTTTTCACATTTCATCTTGTACCTTTCAATTGTTGGTTCTAGTTGGTGAGCTGGTCTTAAGGTGTTAAACATTTCTGGCGAAAGGAGGCCGAGGTTTAGTAAAATACGGGGAAATAAAATAAAGCACATTTTTATCAGTAAGGGTCAATTTATTTTTCCCTTTCAGCAATAAAAGGCCTATCATGGTTGAAAATTTTCGCAGTAATCTGTTTTTGCAGTGAACTACATGTAAAATTAGGTTTTAGAATATGGGAATATTTCAAATTACTGAATAGACATAGTTCTGGCGCTAAAACTAGTGAAGTATCGTCTTCACCAGTGCCTGCTACTTTGTTGTCTACCTTACTGATATCAGATTTAGTCTTACCTTCATCACAATCACTTGTAAACAAAGTATCTTGACCAACTTTGGCTTATCAAAATACTATGTTACCACGCTCATAATGAACTTTCAATTTACTGAGTTAATCTTATCAGATATTTCGTGCTCAATTATAGCTTAGGAAGCTCAGAATAAGTCACAATAAGCACTATTAGAAACCATGAGTATTTGCTTTTCATAAACTGTCTGAATTAAGACAATGATAAACTCTTCTGAGTCGTCCATAATTTATTGTATCACCGCTGAAATTTGTAGATATAAAGTCCGAAAAGATAAATAAGTTGGACAGTATGTATATCATGTCATATGAGAACGGATATGACTCCTTGATTATAAATAATGTTAATTTACACTGACACACTGCATTTGTGTTTTTGTCCACCATAGGGGATCTATGGGGCGGTGGCTTGGTCGTTTACAAACTGAAGAACTGTAAAAACTATTTTGGTCGTATTGCATATGAAGATGAATCCACTGTAGTTGATGATATCTCTCATCAAGTTGTTACGGAGACTTCTTTCGACTCATCTGTCGCATCAATAGCACCATTGAATTTAAGTTGCGGTGAATTAACAGATGCTGTTGTGATTGGTTTAGATGATGGTTCTATTCAGTTGATTACACTACGTGAGGTGTTAGCCCATTCTCATCAGTCACAAATGCAGGTATTCATCTATTTTGTTAATTTATATATATATATATATATATATATATATATATATATATATATATATTCATTTTTCTTTCGTCAGACTATTAGACGGATAGAAGTAAAGTGGTGGCTAACTATATAAAGTAGATATGTTATCACAGTGTTTGTACAATATGAGTAAATTGTCATGTTTTTGTGGAGTAAACATTTGACTTGTTTGAAAGTTATACCATAGATCCAAGTTTGTTAGTTATAAAAATAACTTCATTTACTTCGTTGACAATATTCAACATTGAAAATATAAGACAAACAAATATAGACTTGGCGGAAATATGTTGCTTCGATCTACCACACTTCACAAAAAATAGAAGAAATACAAATAATCACAATAATACATTGTTAATAAAAGAGATAAAGGGAGGCTAAAAACCAAGTAAAAATAGGGGTAAAGAAGTGTAAAATAATCTCGTGTTTATGATTTAGATAAAATTAAAGATTCCATGTTACTTGAAATAGTGACAGTATTTAAAATTTCTTCGATTCAGTTTAGTCTGCACTAGCAACATGACATCGGTTAATACACAGCGACTGATTAGTTTATTTACTAAATCATTTAGCGAATTCACGGGCTTGAGTTTGAACTGCTCTCTAAGTTCGAGCGCTAGTGATACTAACCATTCGCCTAGATCGAGATAGGTGTAGTGGGGTTCGGACTTGTGGACTATTGAGATTGTAAATCGAACACTAAAAGCACTGAGGTATTCTTCCTGACTAGTAAAAACAAAGTGTTGGTGCATCTGCACCACTATGACTAATTTTAGGCCATATAACCGATCAACCATTAATTACGGTTATTTTACTAATCAACCAAAAGTGTGGTTTTGCTTTACAAATTATATAAGTTAACAAGAACCAATAGGCCTTCATCAGTCAACAATCCATCATTTGAGGAGGGGTTAGGTCACGGAATCGAAAAACTTATTCCAGTCGACTAATAAAAAGTCGAAGGAAAAATCTTCTGTCTCTATAATGTCTATGAAAAAGATAAAAATGATCCAAGTTAATCAACGCAAAGTTTTATTGGGCTGCAAGTTATAGTCAGTTTGTGTGTAATAATTGGTATGAAATCAAACTAGTTAGTTGTTACTTAAAACTCATGCTTGATAAAATAAGTGAGCAGTTTAGTCAATTTTCTATTGTCTCTATAGGAAAAATTACTTCTGACCACTCTTATCGTATGATTTCTATAAAAAATTAAAATTGCAATTATTATTTGTCCTTTAATCGTAATTCCTTTGTACTTTACGTTGTCATCTATTTCTCAATAGCCATTAACGATCAATTCTGCTACATATCATGATTGGCCGTTGGAGAAAGTAATATCATCTCAGACCTCAGGATCTACGAATCCTCATATCATAACATTAGATGTAGCTGGATGTGTAAAAGTAAGCTGATGCACATTAATTATCTTTTGAAAATCTTTACCAGATGTAAAATATTCTATTCTCTTGTAAGAGATGATGGAGAAGATCAGTATGGCGTACGTGCAACCTTGAGGGAACTGATGCTCCCTAGAGGCTTCGAACTCGTATTATTCAGCCTCACTCCAAGAAATGTCACTACTGAACTATTAAGGTTCGTGGCTAGCATTCTACAGGACTGGGTTGTTTCCAATTGACTGACCACTGATTGGCAACCAATATCTTGTCTAGTCCTTTAGTACTCATTCTACCCTGCTAACTGATTACTTTCGGCCACCTAGAATTGTATATTTCTTTTTTATAACATATGTAAACGAATAATTTGTGATTCAATGACCCAAGGAGTTTAGGGTTAATATTATGAGTTCGTGTTGTAATTTAGGATTACGAGTTTCAAGTAATTGTTAGGGATTAAGTGAAGGAAAGCCTTATGGATAAATACTTATACAGCTAATTTTTTGATTTTTGAATATCAAAAACCTTTACGTTACCTTTAAAAATCAATTAATCATGGCCCCTATTCTTTAGTCATCCCATGTATATTAATTTTTGAGCATCGTAATAAATATTGATATATTTTACATAGTCTTTGATAAGATACAATGTATTCGTCATGTAGATTTGGATATCAGTTAAAAGTTCAAATAGCTGCTATCTTAAATCTGATTGGCTCGTTAGCAAATGTACTCAATTCAAATAAAACAGTTCTTCATGACATTTTAGCTTTTGATAGTTATATAGGTGTAACTAGTTCATTATGTGAAATTATTTCTGCAAATTTTATTATCTCATTCAGTAAGATCATTTAAATAAGACAAAAATAATAAATGTAGTAGAATAATATAAATTCACTTTATTTTGTAACGTCTTTTAACTAGTGCCCTGCTTCGGTTTGGGCACCCGGGCAGTATTACAGCCCTCACACATATCGAATGAGATTTGTGTGGCGCATATGTAATTGATGCCTCTTTGTACCAATATCTATGTGTTGAAATAAATAAATAAATAGTGTCACAGAACAATTACGTAATGAACATTTGTGATTAAGGTCACTATGGAAGAGCAAGATTATTGAGCGTGTTTTTCGGATGCATAGATTTAGTTTCTTCTTGTAGCATTTGTTTCATTAAAAGATAGTAAATTCAACATCATTTGTTTACTAATTATCTTGAAAAACTTTGAAAAACCAACCGTGTTCACTGTTAAACAAGTGACAAGTAATCACATTGCTGAAAACATTCTTTCCTTTCAGTCTAAGCTTTTGTAGAATGTGCCCAAAGATGCGGACACTAATCTTCTTCTCTGTTCTTGCAATATATATATATATATATATATATATCTTTTGGGACAAATGTAAACTGGTAGATACAAATGTAACATGCGATGAGAATTTGTTCACATTTGACTGTCTCAATGATCAATTCGTTTGATACAGAGAGATCAGTTTAACGGCTGAATACCTTCTTTTTGACATAACATTTAATCCGATATCAATCTTTCTAGTTATTTTATCACCATTGGAGTCAAGGTTTAGGAAGACAAACTTGTTTTTAACTGCAGCTCATGAAAACTGGTAAAACACCTTGTCATCTTATCTAACAATAATGTCTTACACTTTAACTTTTCAATGAACCGAAACAATAAAACTATATACTTGCTGTTCATAATTTTCACTATCTCTCTTCTTAGAACAATATGAGTTTGTTATTGATTGTGTTTCTGTCAAGTTTTACGTGTTTACTTTGCTAAAATACGGGTTAAACTAAATAATTAGTTGGTACACATACATATGTATGCATGTAAATCTCACAATATACAAAATAAAAATGAGAGTGAACTAGTGCGATTAAGAAAATGGTACTGTTGATATTATCTGTATTAATGAATGAATCAAATATTTAGTTATTTAACTACGTGACTTCTAGATTACATTCACTCACCCACCAACTAAACTATCTTGTACAAATAAAGCAATGAATATATATATGTATTGTATAGGTATTTTAATACACATTTAAGACTATTTTACAGAAAAGTAAACTTGAACACAGATTAAATTGTTATTCTTGTCTATGTGTTTACATGGATTTCATAAGCTCTTTTAAACAGTTCATTGTACATAAAACCTTTGTTTACATAGCTCTACTTTGAATTTAAGAAATCTATTACTCAATCATTAAATAATATTAAGATATGATATAAATTTATATTATTTCAAATTGTGTTATATTTCACATAAGCTTAATGAAAGAGGTAATTAATCAGCTATGTGAAATTATGTGGCTTTAAACTCTAGAATCTATTATGCTCTTCTATTGTTTGTTATTCTTTAATCCCAACACTTTACTCACCTTTTTCCAAATCAGAACAAGAGTTGAAAGCGAATAATGTATATTTCAATAATTGAAATAATAATGATATATTTTGTAAACATATTAGATTTTATATAAGAATTTCTTCATTTCTTGGTTTGTTCATTAATGTTAATTGGTCTAAAATGTACCAATGCGTGTATATCTCTTTGAACCTGATCAAAAAGTATATGATAGTTAAGGCTTCATTTGGTCATATAGGTCACAGGATTGAACATTGTTCTATTTAATTAGATTTTGGCAAGGTGGAGAGGGGAGGTGTGCCGCATTATCCAGTCAACTATATTCATAAACTTGTGCTTAGTAAATGAGTTTAGGTAAAATATTAGTATGGTCTATCCAACTTCAAAAGTTTCTGATAGAAAGTTTTCTCATTCTAAAATTACTTTTAAGGTTTCGTTTTTTTAATTAATGAGTAAATAACTTGGCTGTAGTATACAATAAACTAAGTTCTGTTGTACAATGACCGATATGAACAGCTATTATCGTTTAAAATATGATAAATGAGATTATCATTGTTGATTGTTTGTTTTTCGCAAGTGATTTCATAGCTGACATCGAGTTCCACTATTCTGCAAATCTTGAACTCTAATGAACCAGAAAGAAAATAGTACCATTAATGCCTTACTTTGAAGTTTGTAAAAATAAAGGAAGCAACCGCTATCAGTAGTTGTTTCGAGACTTTCGATAAGATGTTTCAGGATCGTTCACAATGAAATAGATGGACTCATTTTGATGGAGTTTTGTTCTCTGAGCTGGATGGTTTGGTCGTGAAGCTTTCATCGTTCTTCTGAACGACATCATCAGCACAAACTTCAGGTAGAAGTCAAGTGTTCGAATTTCTCAACATGTGGTTCGCAGCCTGTCCTGTAGACCTCGATGTTGATTGGTTCTTGTTGACCTTGTTGTCAACCTAGTACAACCTAGTAGATATAATTTTCAATTGAAAATGTCTGCATCTAACAACGGGAAATTACACGAATGTTATTCTAATTACTTAATTGCTACCAGCTGAAGCACTGAAATCAGACGTCGAAGTAACCACAAGCATGCTTTACCCTCTATTCAAAAAGATTTGGGAGGAGGAACAAGTGCCAATGGACTGGAAAGAAGGACACCTCATCAAGATTCCAAAGAAAGGAGATCTGAGCAAATGTGAAAACTACAGAGGCATTACACTACTGTCAATACCAGGGAAAGTCTTCAACAGAGTGTTGCTGAACCGGATGAAGGATTCAGTAGATGCCCAACTTCGAGATCAACAAGCTGGATTCCGAAAGGATCGGTCGTGCACAGACCAAATTGCAACACTACGGATCATCGTCGAACAATCAGTTGAGTGGAACTCGTCACTATACATCAACTTCATTGATTATGAAAAGGCATTCGACAGTGTAGATAGGAGGACATTATGGAAACTTCTTCGACACTACGGAGTTCCTGAGAAGATTGTCAATATTATCCGGAACTCATACGACGGACTACAGTGCAAAGTAGTGCATGGAGGACAGCTGACAGATGCATTCCAAGTAAGGACCGGAGTCAGACAAGGTTGTTTACTCTCTCCCTTCCTCTTTCTTCTGGTGGTCGACTGGATTATGAAAACCTCGACATCTGAAGGAAAACACGGAATACAATGGACAGCTCAGAACCAATTAGACGATCTGGACTTCGCAGATGACCTAGCCCTCCTATCACGTACACGTGAACAGATTCAGATAAAGACAGCCAATGTAGCAGCAGTCTCTGCATCAGTAGGCCTCAGCATACACAAAGGGAAAACCAAGGTCCTCAAATTCAAAGCGGAGAACAGCAATCCAATCACCCTTGATGGCGAAACTCTGGAAGATGTAGAATCCTTCACATATCTGGGAAGCATCGTCGATAGACATGGAGGTTCAGATGCAGACGTAAAGGCGAGGATTGGCAAAGCAAGGGCCGCATTCCTACAATTGAAGAACATATGGAACTCAAAACAACTTTCAACCAATATCAAAGTGAGAATCTTCAATACGAACGTCAAGGCAATTCTACTGTATGGAGCTGAAACTTGGAGAACTACAACAACCACAATCAAGAAAGTACAAGTATTTATAAATAGCTGTCTACGCAAGATACTCAACATCCATTGGCCGGATACCATCAGCAATAGCCTTCTGTGGGAGAGAACAAACCAACTTCCAGCTGAAGAGGAAATTAGGAAAAGACGATGGAAATGGATAGGACATACATTACGCAAATCGTCAAACTGCATCACGAGGCAAGCTCTAACTTGGAATCCTGAAGGGAAGCGGAAAAGAGGAAGGCCAAAGAACACATTACGTCGGATAATAGAAGCAGATATGAAAAGGATGAATTACAACTGGAAGGAGCTGGAAAGGATTGCCCAGGACAGGGTTGGATGGAGAATGCTGGTGAGCGACCTATGCTCCTTCACGAGGAGTAACAGGTGTAAGTAAGTAAGTAAGTATTTAATCTTCACTTTGCTTACATAGAACATAATTGTTTTCCCTCTTCATTCTTATTCTTCATTCAATATTAAATTGTTCGATTTTCATTGTTGTTTTATTCATTTCAAATTAGTTATGGGATTGTCCATCTTTAATACCTATTAAATCATGGTCTATCAATTCTACAACATGGCCTGTTAACGGTTCCGCTTTCACTCCAGATATTTCTTTACTATCTACTAGTAATACTAATAACATGATAAATCATCAAAATAATTGTGAAAACTTTTTATTGTCAACTTTAAATCCATTAGATGTGAAACGAAAAATTTGTTTATGGGATATTCGTGTCAATGATGTATCTAATCCAATTGTAATTCAGTCAAGTGACTGTTCAAATATTACACATGATTTACCAACGTGAGTTTTAATGTGTGTATATTTCTCTTGTTGTTTTTATCTTACTTTAATTATGGTTGGTGTTGAGAAAAGATGGGTATTTTTTGGTAAGTCTTGCGGATTGAACGCTATATTCGTCTCATAAGCTATTCTGTAACCCCCAAGCTAGAACTATACAGCTACCTGAACACGAGAGAGAAGACTCAAAGTATGCGGGAAGTAGTTTACTCCGAGGTTCATTTTAATACAGAAAATACAGGGTTTTTATAATATTTTAAATGTCCTTTGGTTACCAGAAGATTCTGGAATGCTACTAAACATAGTGGCAGTGTAGCAGCCAGCCAATCAGAGCCTCTTCATGTGACGTTTCGCTTCCTTGATATTTTTGGCTAAGACTTCAAGTGAACGCTGATTAGATGAAACGCTTCTTAGTGTTTCCTGATGCTTGCTTGTCTTTTGCAAGCAATTTCCTGGATCACCCCAACATTTTTAAAGTAATATTTTGATGTAAGGATCGAAGATGATACTTTGTTGTAAGTGTCATATGATAGTCTACATAAAATCAAGGGCCTAAGTTTCTCGCAATTTGATACAGGAGAGTTTCCCTCTAACTACTAATGACCATATTACAAATGAATCGATTGATTTTGAATAGCACGAATGATTAGACAAACACAAAATCGACCACTTCTCAGTGGTTGATACGTGTAAGTATTTCTGTCTTTCAGGTCAATTGGGAATCAGTGGTAACGCCTTGGACTATAAAAATAAGTGACGTTGGTTTTAATCCCACTGAGAGCATCAGCTCATTCAAGACATGGAAGTTTCAAATCACTGTCTGACTTTTGTTAGCCAACCATTGAAAACCTACGAACAGAAACTAGTTAAATGTCATTCCTGATTATCAACAACGATATAATTCAAACTCTTGGTAACAATGAAATAAAATTTAGAACCGTCTGTTTGGCCTTAGAAGCTCATATATATATGTTTGAATTCGAGGGCCTTAATTTCGAGTCCCGAGGTAAACATCAATATGCAGCAAGTAAATTCCATGTAAGAACAAAAGAGCGTCTTAGATTTTACTGTTAACAAGAATCTATCTACTCAATAAAAACTTATGATATAATAGCTTTGTCGAAGCGATCCGCATTGGATGCACAAATCCTAACAGAGACTGATCAAATTTCATTCATAAACATCACGAACAAGTTATTTCAAACGATTATTAATAATAATACTGATCTTAGTCTTTTGTGATTGTATTTGTTAAATTTACTTGATTTTCTAAACTTATTCCTTTGTGCTTTAAATCATTTTTATTTACAATTATATGTATATGTGTTTTATTATTTTAATTTAAAGAGCACTCAGTTGGTTTTCAACAAATCATTTGCTATTAGGAACTTACGAAGGTCATTTATGGGTTTATGATATTCGCAACCCTAAAATGGAACTAACAAATGTAGATGTTACAAATGCAAATGAAACTTTCAAATCGTCCTCACATAGATGTAAACAAGTATGCATATTTAATAAGCTTATATTTTAATCTATATTTTTCTATATCGAGTTAGTTTTTGTCACAGAATAGCTTTAGTTGAAGAAGTATTGAAGTTCAGGGATCACTCATTAAACATTCATTCCACCGTAGTTTGAACTCATCAACAATGTGCACCTACTACTTCACCAGCTGTAAGATGTTGAGTCGTTATAGCTAATTAACACAGGTATCATTTAGGGTGGTCGTCACTCTGTATCATAAATTAAAAAAAAAGAAATTGGAACCAATGAATGCTGAGTTTGATTCACCTCCTAATGACGTTATAGATATTGCATAACTTTGGAGTGGGAACCTTGGAATTCTCAGATAATTCACACTCCTAATTAGTTGTCAGATTGAATTCATTACATTTAAGTCTTTTATGGTTATGTTATTAGTCAATTATGTAAGTAAAATATATACCAATCTGATTGTTGAATTCCAGTTAGCTCACTGTGTGTGGAAAAATGTACGCTTATCAAACTAAATATTTATAAATTATATACTACCAGTCTATGAGACACTATTCAGTTGTTCGAACTAAATAAGTTTCAGGACTCAAACATATATATGTATTACGTATGCCCAACCACTATCTATCTCTTTGGGAAATGTTTCATTGATGTATGTAAGCACGTTGAAAGAAAGCTAGAGATGATCAAATCAAAACATAGGATCAGTCCATGAAGTTGGTTTGGGGTCCATTTATTAATTACAACCAGTAGTTGAGGGCATCGGGTGACTGATAAGTCTTGTTATTTTGAACGCTTTATTCGGTTCCCAAACTATGCTGGTAACACGCAGGCTGGAACTACGCAGAGACCTGAACCCGAGAGAAAAGGCGCAAAATAAGTGAAAAAGACTTTACTCCAAAGGTTCATTTTTGTGCAGAAAAACACGGATATTTATAGATGTTAACATTTGTTAAATCAACATCATATTTTGGCCAATCCGCCAAAAGACATATTATGCTACTGACCAATAGTAACACACCACATTGATATTCTAGAAAGCTCCATCATGCTCTGATTGTCTAAGACTCTTCGGCTCCTTTAGGACCTCCGGAGGCTCCGTTGCAGTTCTCGGAAAGTCGACCCAACAGTGACATGACTCGAAATCAGTCAATGGTGCATATTCATTCATTCTTTGTTTCCCTTCAGATTTTTGAATTTTAGAATTATGTTTTTCTATTTCATGAGTTCATTCTTCTCGAACCATATTACCATCCATGTCTAATGTTTTTTTAATATCATTGATACTATTATTGTGATGTGCGCTACATCTGTGGATCGATATTAGTAGTGTGTAGTAGGAATTTGAAGTGGAATGCTTACCAGCAGAAGATTGAAATGAAGAGAACAGGAAGGAAAACGGAAACCAGTCAGAGTAACAACAGAATTAGAAGAACGATGGAGTATGTAAAGGCTTACTGAAGGAATATGTGCAAATTGTGTATTTAATCTGTGATGATTTTCATATTTTACAAAGGTTACTGTGCAATTTTGCATAAAATATTATATTGGTTTACCGTACATGAATCTTCGTTTACTATATTACCACTTTCATTACTCTGAAACTTGTGTTAATAATCCCATTCCACCGTGCTTTAATAGTTTGGTAACTTGCACTAATGCACATCTGTCCCGCATGATATGTTGCTTGTAACTGACTGACTGTTAACATTGATGATTAGAAACATAATGTTCAAAAAATTGGCTCTCATCTTCGTGTATATACCTACAGTGAATTAGAACAACGTATATAAGTGAACAATATTGTTTTTGATTACATTCTCATTAGGCTTTACTCTAATGTACAGTAATATTTATATGCATATACGAAATTATTAAACCAATCAAGTCAGTTTATGAGTTAATGGTAACAATAGAATAGATTACATAAATAAACATAATAATTGAAAAGTACAAATTGATAGTATGATGACAGGCGTACTAGCTACGATAAGAATAATAAACGCTTGAATCAATGTTACGTAATGGGAAATAGGTCAATGATTAGAAAAATATAGACACTGAAATAACTTTCATAAAAGATTGTAAGATTATGTAATTAGAAGTGTCCAGATAATTGGACAATGAAGCATATACCTAGGGGAAAAATAAGTGGGAGGGGGTAAAGAAAAACAAACGAAGAAAGAGTATAGAGAATGATAATAAATAAAATCATTTGTTAAGGCCAAGAGAGAGATAAAGGTGTTACAAATTTCTTACAAATACAAAGACTTAGATTGTTGGCTCGAATTCCTATAACTTCTGTCATGTGTAAGAGACAAGATCGAACCCCATAAGGAAAACTAGTAGGAATACGATAAATAACTTAAAATGGTCCACTACATGACCGCTATTTATCAAGTGTGATAGAACAAAACTGTGCATTGTTTTGACAATACCCTTTCCTAACCTCGAAGAGGGATGTTCATTAACTCGTTGGCTCAGTTGTTTGGTAGTGCGCACAATATGGCTTTCTCTACAGAAGCAGCTGGATTTGTAGATACACATAAATGTGACAGGACCCGGTAACTTATCCTTTAATTGAAGAATCACCATAGATCGGGTCAAAATGTCCTCTTGGCATATTCGTTTTCATAGCATTTTGTTTTCATAAATTCAATTTGTTATTTTTTCCTTATCCCACCTCACACAGATTGTTCAAGTCCTTACGCATAATTATCCAGAAACATCAACTGAAAATATTCCTAATACTTCCAAATATATGGGACTAATTCAAATCGATGGTTCAATAGATGTTTACCAACAGAATATATCAACATTTAATGTGTCAAATGACATGTTTACACATGTATATCATGATGATGGAAAATCAATCATGAACATCGATAATAGATGTTATGGAAGAGTTAAACCATGTGGTTTGTTTCTATCTTCTGATCTTATGAATCCTGAACAACCGTGGAGATTACTACTGTCAACTGGTATTCCTGACAATAACCATAATCTATCATTGACAAATACTTCATCATATACTGCTAACATGAATTATCATACAACGACACCAACTATACTTAATTATCAACTTCGTGTTCATCCAAATCTAATTCAAACAAATATTCCAGGATTCAACAATCTCTCTACAATTCACTACATAAAATTACTTAATATTTAATGTATATGCGAAAAAAGAAATTCATATAGAAGTATGGAATGTCGTGTATAATAAAGTTACAGTGATCTTACTCGACTGATTATTGATTTACTTCTTCTCTGACTGGTTGTGATAAACAAGAATGTCTATGATGCTAAAGAGAAACAAAAGATGGATAAGATTCAATTAACATTGTAATGTATTTATTTTGTATTTCTGTGTATGTGTATGTAAAATTCAGAATTGTAAATTTATTGCATTTAATAGTAGTAATACGTTTGAGAAATAAAGTCAATTATTCGTTATTGTAAAGAAAAGAGGCAACGAAATTTTCGTGACTTCTTGATTTTATGCCTTTTTGAGTGTAGTTCGCTTGTATCATTAATTTTGTTCGTTGTCGTTGCTGGTGTTGACTGTTTCACACACACATACACATACTCAACGACTATCTGGGCTCAATCAAATGTCACTAGGTCAAAGTTTTGGTGTAAGCATCAGCACTGAGATACATATGCATTCAGCTGACGAGCTATAGATAGGATGAAACACATTTCCTAGGGTTCACTGCTAGCCACTATCTGACTGTAATAAAAACTTGTTGGTAATATTTTATATTTAGATTCTGTTTTGCATTTTTAACACACATGTGCCATTTTTATTATGTCTAATCAGGGGAGAGTTTGTTTAGCAATTAAAATAAATCTGATTTGAAACTAAATGAACTTCAGGTTCTGGCTTTTTTGTGTGCCTATTTTATTTATTTTTAGTGACTGAGTACAGTTGTATGCTTAATCACTTTATTGAGTTACATTAGTTGTCTGACATCGCGGAGTCCTTTATCTGTTATAATGCAAATGGAAACTATGTATTTTCAGATTGGTAAATTAACTACTCTGTGTTAGATTTAGTTCTTTAGAATAAAAATTTATATTGTACAAAATATGACTGACCTAGTAGATAGATTCACGCAAATAAAAGTTTTCTGATTCACCTGTGAAATGAAGATTAGAAGAAATTCAACAACAAATTAATTTGTTTGAACTCTATATAGATTCACTGATAGAGTATCTATTTATAAATTGTGGTCTTCACAGTTTGATATCAGGTTGATTGGTGTACTAGTTTGAAACTGTCAGATCAAGTGTTGTTAATTTGTTCAATGGTTAGTTGCAAACATTTTTTTTTACGTTTCACCATGAATTTGAGTACTATTAAAAATTAATGTGGATTCAACAGTTGTTTCATTGTTCTTACCAGTCCAAATACATGAATCCACTAGGGATCTAACCCAGTGCTCTTTAGACCTCGGATTACTGATGAATATCATACTAGGATGAAACAACTGTCATATTCACCCCGGATTTTTATTAATATCCCATTTAATGTCAATCCGTAACAAGCATCAAATAGAAAGTAACCTAATCTTCATAAAGCTTCATCAAAAAAAGAAAGAATCTAAAACTGTGCTAAGCCAGTCTACTTTCATTAATCCATTCATACTATTCTAATACGTTGATCTATTTTAATTAGCAATTTCATTATGTTACAATCACTTAATGTATAAGTTGACTAATTTAAATGGACTGTCTTATAAATAATTTGTATAACAAAAATAATAATAATTATTAACGGGTTTATTGAATATTATATTTTTGGTACAATATAGAATTCTCAGAACAAAGTATTTTAACAAGTTTCCATTTCTTATTTCTTGATCGATCCTGACAAAAAATATTGAGTGGTCGCCAATTAGATAGTTATCAGTTCAGGTATCGATATCTGAATAAAGTATATTTTTTTTCGATACATGCTGCTAGCCACCACAATGTCTCTGATTGTACTTTTTTGTAACCTGTATAGTGAAAGGTTGTTAACAAACAAAAAAACAAATAACTTGATGAAATGTCTAGATGATAGGAATAGGTAGTTCAGATATTCAAGTAAGCCGCCAACGATTCTTCATTTATATGACCACTGTTATGATATATCTAATTAAAAAATACTGTGAATTTATATATTCGGCTAAGAGTGATCAGATATTTTGTATATAATTGGGGCAAGGTTCGAACCAGTGATTGATTTAACTATTAATCATACATTTTGAAATGAAAATAACTTTTTTACTAAGATTGTTTTATTTTTTTCGGAATAGATAGATTGTGTCTATCGATAAAATTCAGCATGTGCGTTTTATCCCACTTAGGAGACCTTACTGAAATGTACCTCTGTCTCACTAGATGTCCACACTGAGATTCGAACCCGGTACCTTTCACTTCAAATGCGAACTCATTATCCGCTAAGCTTTTGAGTCCAAATCCCTGTTAGCTTGTTCAATGGGTGCTATGTTTATACCATTATTTGTAACGGTTCAAATTATTCCATTGGTACGAAATTCTTAATCAGTCTTCGTTCGCGTACATACATCTTGTGTGGACTGCATCAGTATAGCCATGTCATTACATGTCTTTCTTACCAGGATATATGGATTGTAGCTAGCAGTGGAACCCAGGATGCTCATTTCAAACCCTTACTAATAAATTTTTGACTATTGAGCATTGATTCTCACAGCATTATTGTGTCCCATATTGATTATTTTCTTCATAAACGGTTAAACTCTGAAGTACTTTTATAGAGCAGCCTTTTTATCGAACGGGTTTCCGAGTTGAATCCCAATCTACTTAATCTTGGTTAAGTCACCTAGTTAGAATTTAGTTAATTTTCTATGACTGTTTTATCTCATGAACAACAATTATTAATCTTAACATGTGAATGGATTATTTTTATGTGAATCATTTATTTTCTCTCTAGATATTTTCATTGTAAGTTATCATCATTAAACGAAAGTAGTGAAAGTAGTAGCATATAATTGTAACTGATCAATGTTTCAATTTACTGTTGGTCTTTTAATCAGTGTGACTTTATTCCTATTTACCCAATGACTAGATATGAAGCTCCTGATGTTCATGGTCTAGGTTTCCTCTGCTTACATTTCTGCTTTGATCCTTCAGAGCAAAATATATTAATTGGCAGCATTGTGTTCTCGAAGTTAATCAGTTTAGTTTTAGAAGTTTCATTGTCGATCTTGACAACAACATTATCCATTTCATTTAAAAGTGAGCTCATCAGTTATTCCACAAATGTTATGTCATTGCATTCTGATGGCCTTATTCATGATTGTTTGTCTTCATTTGTTCTTAGATTCATGTTGACTACAAATTACAAACAAGGCCAGTCAGAACGAATTAATATAATACTTGTGGAATTACTGAAATACTCACTTCTACATGAAGTAGGCGGTGACGATATTGTCCGGAATAACAATGAGATCTCTGCAATTAAACTATACAGCTCACTGAACACAGTACTACGGAAAGCATTCACCTAAACACTTGTTCTTCTTATTCACCTATTTTATACTACTAATAATTACGATGTATGGTCGAATAAAGCAAACTTATTCACATTGGCGTAGATATATCTACTTGGTACCTTCCTGTAAATGTTATACTCAGTATGAGATTCCATACTTTTTATCTCCTAATTCCTGATTTGTTGTGCCATATTCTGCATTGTGTGTGTTTATTTGTCCGCCCCTCAATCTTTCCCGTCTTACAATTTGTCGCTTAATTGTTTGTGGTGTTATAGTATGTTTTCTTTTGGTGCTCTTCAAAAAAAGATGATCGCTTTCGCTAAATTTATCTTTACTGTGTTTAATGTAATCTTATGCTTCTAAATTTTCACTACTATTTTCCAAGGCTAAACAACCATATATTGAAGCAAGTGAATTAAATGCCAATGATGTACAAGTTACATTGATTATGCAGGGTTTACAGGCGCCTAGTCGAGGATTTTGTGGACTTATTAAACCCGGTTGTTCAGGGAATTTCCACAGTGATTCTTTCAATACAACATCTGCAAGTATTCGTCAGCAATTAGGCAATGGATTATTAAAAGTGGAGCTTGGTGAATAGTAAGTTAGCATCTACTTATTATTCACTTCAATATTATCTATCCTTAGTTTATTATTATTATCATTATTATTATTGTTTAATGAAATTTTGACCATAATCACAATAATGGTAATCATAGATCAATGATTTTAATGATTAAAAGTATAGGGTGGCCATGGGTGTCAGAATCCCAGTCTACATACTTTAGTTTGGGCAACCTGTTAATACCACTAGCGCTGACACTGGACATGTGGCTCATAACTGAATACATAAATCTGATGTATTAATAAGTATTTCATTAAAGTCATGAACTGGTCTAAGTTAGATCACCACTGCAAACTTGGGCTCACTGCACATCGGTCTCGTCCCTTCCCCTTCATTTAAGTTGCATTATTACTATCCCTCTAATTTTAACAATGATTATATAACATCGTTTTACTAGTGAGTATGATTTTAATAATCATGTTTTCTGTTAGTATTGTGTTCTATAGTGTATTTACATTATTTATTTATTTAATCATTTAGTTCATTAAATGTTCTATGCGAATTAACTAATCCTAATTATACTTATGAATATTCTGTACGTCAATTTCCATCGAAAATTATGCCAACATTTTGTACATTTAAAGTGAGTTTTTATGCATGGAATGTGTTCTTTATTAAAAGTTTAATTAATATATTAATGTAGTAGTAATATTCTCTCCAGTCAAAATACTCTCTGTTTGATTACATAGCAAAGAATTCTGAAGATAGGATACTTGCCCATAATTTTGTAACGCATCCATCTTTTAATGTTCATTATATATATATATATATATATATATATATATATATATATATATATATATATATATATATATATAATATCTAGCATGTTTTCATTCATTTAAAGTGGTTATTTTCTTTTTTGGTAAAAGTATATCTTAGAAACGAGTAATCCACACTTCTGAAGAAGTGGCTTACACTGAGTCACGAAACGTCAGAATATCTAATTTTTCTACTCATTGAGATATTACAAATATCAGACGCGTTTTGTGGATATTATAGTAATCTCAATGGTTGAGACCATGAGTCAGTTGAAGCTAAACCATCATGGAAAACCTGGAAGCACTGGATGGCCGTTTCGTCCTATCGCGGGACTACTCAGTAGTGCGCATCCACGACCCCGCCTCACGGGATTCGAACCCAGGACCTACTGGTTTCGCACGCGAGCACTTAACTACTAGACTACTGAGCCAGCATGCAGCGGTGTTAATGTCTAACTTCAACTAATCCACGAAATTGAGCGACACATCCACCATTGTCTTCAGTGAGTTACTATCCCTCAACAAACCTGATTGAACTTCACTGGTCACTACTTCTCAATAGAACTCCAGGATATACGTCTTAAAGCCAGTCACTAGTGAGTATATTTTGATTAATATCAGTTGGGTTTTGTGGACGGTCATCCAGTGCTTCCAGGTTTTCCATGGTGATTTAGCTTCAATTGACTCATGATCTTAACCATTGAAACATATTGTATTTATTTATAACAATTTATCCAATGCTCGATTTATTCGAAATTATCAAGTCAAACCTTGATAATGATACCTACAATCAGGTGATAAGATACGTGTCCATAAATTTATAGCACATCTGTCTTTCAATTTTCAATATATATATATATACGATCTGTAGTATGTTTTCATTCATTTAAAGTGTAAACAATGAATTATAAGAGTATGATTTCCATTTCAAGCTGTAACTTTCATTGTTTTTGCTTCTTTTCCTCTGCCAAGTTGAGTTATACTTAAGTGGAGATATATAGATAACGTCAGATGATTGAAATGAAGTCCTCAGTGGATAATTGTACTCTTATATACAGCACTCATTTATTAGACGAACGCGAAAATGCTAGATATTGTACTTTTATTGAACACTGAGGATGGATAGTTGTCGTATTCCGAATCTGTAGTTTAAGTATGCAAAATTGTAATAAATCACCTCCTTTCTAAAAGTATTTGACTTGTAAATATCCAAAAATATATATGGTTTTAAAATAATAATCAGCGATCATTCATCTTCATCTGTATCTATTTACAATTAGTCCTACTGCTATGATACCTCTTTCCATAGGTAAATATTATGTGTATTTGATGAATGAAGTCTGTGTTAATTATTTCTTCTTTCTCCAAAGGATAGGTGAAGAGGAAAATATGCCAACCATTAAAGTGGTACTTGTTCAGTTTCTCGGATATTAGACCATAAAGATTTGATAACATTGCGTAAATACACGAGATTAGTAGATAAAATTAATTAATTTTAAAAACAAATGTAAACATTTATGATAAATAGTAAAGTGAGTGTTTGAAAGAATGACAACTCATTAGTTGGAACAGGTTCTTGTGTTTATAGTTGTTTATTGTCTTAAAATAATGATAAATCTTCTGACTCAACACTTGAATCGGTTTCCTTAAGCTCTTTTATTAACCTCAGACCAAATCTACACGACGACTTAAATATGAGAGAAAAGGCACGAAATATGGAAAAACGCCTTACTCCAAGGTTAGTTAATGTACAAAAAATTTAGGGTATTTATAGCATTTCAGATAGCATCGGTTTTCTAAAACCCTGAGGTTGATTTCCATGTGAGGGGTCGCGGATGGGCACTGCTAAGGAATTCCGTACTTGGACGGTACAGCCGTCCAGCGCCTCCAGGTTTTCAATGGTGGTCTAACTTAGACCGGTTCATTATCTCAATGAAATAAAAACAAACTACTGAATTAAGTGTTTCAAGGTGATTGCACCTGTAAGGTTACCATCTTCACTATCTCTTCTGAGCTAATTATCACATGTGAACAATTCTTTGGAGAAAGTGATAATTGAATATAAAACTATCCGACATCTTTTCTTGACAGAAGCAGTGACAAAATGCTCTAATCATAACGTCCCACGCTTTATGATCAAACAATTATTTCAACGACATCTAAGGTGACCTAGATTAACATAGCTCACTCCTGCTTTCTACATACGGAGCCTCATCTCCGTATTACTATTATCACTACTCGGATATCCAAACTCTTCGCCTTGCCCTAATAATCCATTATTATCTGAAAAGTACAAGCACCCTAGCAGTTATCCCTAATGATATCAATAATATATTCGTATTTAATATGATACATCTCTCGTACTTATTTCCATTTTAATAGATACAAAATAATAAAGTCAGATTACGTTTGAGAAAAGCTTGTGGTTCTGAACAATGGGCTGGTGCATTAGCTGTCAAAGGTTTAGATCAAAGTTGACAAATGCACAGTAAAATATATCATTATGATTAGAAATATACAACAAATATTTTGTACATGATATTCTATGAGATCTATTAAATAAACTGTAATATACATCTATGTATACATACACTTGTTATTGAATGTAATTCTATTGTATTGGATCAGAAATATCAATGACTACGATTGGAGCATCGTACTTCAGTACAACGATTATATTTCAATGGATGACAATCCAATCTTTCTCATGATTTTCTTCTTTTGTTTACATGAACATATTCTCGTTTTTTTAAATGATTTTTTAGTGTATTATCAAACCTTTGACTTTTTATATTCGACGTAAATTACTAATATCGCTTTCCTAGTTATATTTGCCTTTTTTTAAAAAAAAGAACGTGATAAAAATATAGGTAAATATATGATGCTTGTTTATTGTAAATCCTTACATAGTTTTCTGTATAGAGATTTGTGGAAGTGATTGGATATTATTGATATTATGAACCCACTTATGCTACCTATCCATTGAAAACCTGAGGGTTGTAAACAGCGGTTTCGGCCCGATATGCGACTCTTCAACACGCACAAACTTGTCGACGAGGATTGAACCCAGGACCGGTTTCACGAGAACGTTTACCCCGTAGACCATTGAACCGGGATTCAATGGTGTTTTTGTATAACTTCAATCACCATACGATATTGCGTGACCACCATTCACTGTTTTCGGTGGGTAACCACTATCCCACATTCGACACATTTGAACTCCATCGATTATGGCTTCCCACTAAAATTCCAGGACGTTCTGTGTTCGATGAATCGATTCTGGCAGGAACCTTATTCATTATAGCACTGAATGTAGATTACTTGGTAACAGTCAATAGTTTGGTGTCTAATACTTTATCTAAAAGGAATCTGGTATATGCTTGATATAAAGAAGTCGAATCCACAAAATAACCTCATTTTCGTCAATGCAGAAAAGATTTTACATTTTTATCAATACCAGTCTACAAAATTATTGTTATAATACTCATGGCGAGTCCAGATACGTTATGTGCTTCCGCGCACATGCTTGATCAAGGCCAAATGGTGGGTGAGAGAAGTTGAAAGAAGACGGTTGTCAGCGAAAGTCGTTCATGCTATTTGTCCAGGTCTGGCTTAATGTTAGGTCCCGATAAACATAATGGATGGTAACTTTGGGATCCTTTTTAGGGACCAATACTAAAAGTATATTTTTATCGTATAATTGTTAAATAATTAAACTATTCATATTCCTCTTATTATAAACTTTATTTTGACCTATGAACCGTTATTATACGTTTTACCATTCTTAAATTATGCCCTGTCTATTATTAGTCGCTGCCTCCCACATTCACAGCCACATTTGGCCGAATTTTGTACAAATGTTATTTTCTATATTATGCTACGTTGTGGTCTGTTTGATTGGTTTATAAACTCAGTATGTTTGAAATATCAGGATTCATATTGCAGAGGGTGAGACTGGTGTTTTGGACTTAACTGGCTGGGCTAGGCAGGAAGCAGGACCAATCAGGACTCTAGGCTACTCGCACGTGTTTTACGCGTCCTTGGTCCGATCGATAATTCGCTGCTTCTGATTGGCGGCCTTGGGCTATAACACTTAAAAATTTGAAGGACATATATGTATATACCAATGAGTTGAACACATTTGAATTAGGTTTGTCCAGTGCAGCTTCCTGGTTATCCTTTATTCTTTTCACTCACTAGGTCTCGTTTGAGTATGGGGAAGTATGCGTATCGGTATCGGATGACCGCACAACGTAAAACATGAATAACAATTACACATATTCGTCAGGAACAGAAAATAATTCTACACATAACAAATTTATTTTCTTAAATCAAGTAAATAAATAGACGAGACAATAGACTACACATAAACCACTCAGTCCGTGGTATACACTTAGTAAAGTGGACAATGAATTTGAACTTGGCGCATATATGTATGTATGTGTATTGGTTCAAGTTCCAATACAATAATACATTAGCACAGAAGCAAACAATTGTTCCTTTCAATTTCACGAGAATAAAACAAAACAGTGTAGTTTCAACAACAACAAAGGAAGAATAGACTATAACATGAAAGAACCAAAAACCAATCATTTAAAGAGAAAACAACTGAAGAGAAGAAAAACCGGCAACAAAATAGATAATGAATTATACCTAATGAAAAGCAAACATAAGTAACAATAGGAAAGTGAGTTGATCTAATCATTAAGTATAGATTGTATTTTTCAGTTAAAATAAAACATAATCTCAACCAGATAAGGATAAATTTACGTAGAAACACATACACCCACATAATATGTAACAAAATGGCACACAAAATAGAAGTGCAGAAAGAAAAATGCTTTTAAAGGATTACTTTCTTGGTAATTATTGTAAATAATACACTTGTTATTTGTATTGAATGAGAAATAGTATTCATTACTCAATTAACACATGAAAGGATAGGATAAAGATTATGCAACAAACTTTAGGCACTTTAAAGTTGATCATTAAAGTAGATAATAGAATACATGATCATAATAAATGTGTATATATAGAGAAAAATAAAGCAATATTGAGGAGGAGAGAGAGAGTAACAAGGCTGAATAGATTCTTTTTATTGAATAGAATAGTATATATATATATGGACTTATATATGCGTACATTGGTATGTATGTTATCACATTGTCAGCAATGTAGCTAACAATTAAGACTAGTGATTTGTAAATGATAAACGATAATGATCTTGTTATTGAAATTGAAAATAAACACTTAAATTGTTTCTAATGGCATTAAACGTTCCAGAAATATTTTCAATGCTATTCTATCTTGTTGTAATTTTATTAATGTTGTAGTTAATTGTTCATTAATTTGACTAATAGAATCACATTGACGTTTTAATATATCCACATTATCATTATCATTACCATTATTATTATCATTATTACTATTATTTAATGAAGTAATATATGGTTGTTGAGATTCTGTTAATCTGTGAAGATAAGAAAAATAATACAGAAATATTCGGTGAAACATATACCTTTAATAGAGATGGATTAATCAATTTTTGAGTAAAACTCAAAATTGAGTTGGCTATTTTCTTTTTTGGTAAAAGTATATCTTAGAAATCAGTCAATCACAATCCGGAATCTGAGTTATACGAGTTTGTATGAGCAAACTCTGAAGAAATGGCTTACACTGAGTCACGAAACATCAGAATATCTAATTTTTCTACTCATTGAGATATTACAACTGTATTATATTTATTTATAACAATCTATCCAATGCTCGATTTATTCGAAATTATCAAGTCAAACCTTGATAATGATACCTACAATCAGGTGATAAGATACGTGTCCATAAATTTATAGCACATCTGTCTTTCAATTTTCAATATATATATATACGATCTGTAGTATGTTTTCATTCATTTAAAGTGTAAACACTGAATTATAAGTGTACGATTTTCATTTCAAGCTGTAACTTTCATTGTTTTTGCTTCTTTTCCTCTGCCAAGTTGAGTTATACTTAAGTGGAGATATGTTGATAACATCAGATGGTTGAAATGAAGTCCTCAGTGGATAATTGTACTCTTATATACAGCACTCATTCATTAGACGAATGAGAAAATGCAAGATGTTGCACTTTTATTGAACACAGAGAAAGAATGGCTATCCTCAAACCATAGGCAGTTGAAATAGTTTTTTCCATACTGTTCAGAATATTTAAAATGGTAGCGAAAAATTGTTTTTTGTATCCATAGAATAAGAATGATAATTCTGTTTTTTTTTAAGATTGCATATAACGGGTAATACTGTACCAAACGAGAAAGTGTTTTTATTGACTTCTTTTACATCAAAGATATGATTTCAGTACTCTGTAACGGGAAGAATATTGTAGAAGTTGAAACTGGTTTCTCGAATTATAATTATTCATTATTCATTACTCACATATTACTGTCATAGGAATCACTATTCCTATTTTGATGCCAGTCTATTTATTTACAGTCTCCCCCCATTCACAGCCACCTTTCGGTGGTCTGATGAGGTTCAGTATGTCTGTATATAAACCACTTTTGTTTGAATTATAAATATAGTTGAATTTGGTTGCTAATTCTGCATTCAAAGGCTGGGTATAAAAAGGAGCTGGCGAATAGTAGGTCAATGAGAAACCAGCTGTCAGCTCAGTGCCAATAGTTTTGAGCGGGCGTGCAATTAGCTGAATTATAGACACTAAAGCTATAGAGTAAATAACCAACCAAATTAAAACTAGGGTTATGATTGGTGATCTAGCACACGATAATGGTCAACTGATTTCAAGACATAATACAGTAATAGTAATTATCGAATTATCATTATAATTTAAGTACAAGAAAAAACTTACTTCATTTCTTCTGAGTTGAATTTTGTTGTAAGAGATGGAACAATTTCCTGTACATAGGAGAATAACAATGAAAGAAAAATTAGGTGATCGTAATTAATTGAACTGATGGTTATTCATAATAAATGTAGAATCGTTTACACTGATTCAAGTTGCCACATCATATGAATAAAGCGAGATGAAATGATCAAAACAAATTCCATCGTAGTAGTAGAAATGGTAAGAGTATCAGTAATAGTAGGAAAAAATTAAACGCAGACGACAATATGACCCCAAAAAAATAGTCCATGAAGTAAAAAGTACAAAATAATTATAGGATTCAAAAGAATATAAAGGAGGAATACAACTACTCAATTGAGATTGGTTCTAAACCATATTAATCAACGTCTCCGACGATTGAGTACGATAATCACGTGGGTCCCAACTAGGTAATCTGTACCTCTATACATGGCTTGGTTCAATCGTCAATGACTTGGACTTTGTTTTGGTGATGTCTAGCATTCATTTAGCCTACTCCAACACCAAAAAACATCGCACGTCGGGCTTAGGTAATTGTTAGACATATATGTAATACATGTTCTGAATAACTCAGCCGATGGAGATTCACGACCTCACCAAACTATTTGCTATCTTTAACTAACGTCAGCATTGTTCGCTCAGTCACTGACCGTAACATAAACGCGTGCGGTGATTCCAAGGTATTTATAAACATACCCTAGTAACCTACAAATAAAAGTTGAGTGTGAATATTGTTAAGCATACTTTAGACTGGGAAATACACCATTGTTAGTAGTCTTTTGCAGGTGACAAACAATGGTGGAATGAACCCGTTTAAATTACAAAAAACAAACAAAATCAACAGAGATAAGCAAATTCCGAGATTATAGTTCAATTCTACAATTGGTTCAGAGTTTTAGCCAATCAACACTACGAAACAGATATAAACATTTTTGTTACTAAGATACATACATATAGAAGAAATAATAATAATGAATTAATAATTAAACTGGATTAAACAACCCGTACTAACAATGATATGAATTCTGATCTAACTCTCTTAGTGGGTTAATATTAAGACAAGTAAAATTTGAAAGTGTTAGAGGACTGTATATATATATATATATATATATATATATATATATATATGCATCAATCACATAGGAATAGATTCTTTGAATAGAGTTTTCCATACATACACCTATTCACGAAAATTGTACCTTACTGTCTACTTTGCATGAACAGTTTAACACTTATTAAATAATCAGTGAAATTCAGAAAATCGTATGAAAATACGTCTTAATTATTAGTTATTTCAGCCTTAAACATTTGCTGCATGTCGATTGACTATTTTATACGAAAGTGAATTGCTCAATTGTATCTCATTATATGATTAGTTAGGGTTAAAGCGATCCTGTTGCTTATATTTAGGATGAAATTTTGATTATTTTTATTTGACATATATATACATTATTTACAGACTAACACCTTAACATAGACTGATCAATCCGGTGAACTTTGAAGGGAGAAATACTGGAATCAAGTTTGAATATGAGTATCAACATTGGTGTATGTAGATTAACTTAGTGAATGAGTCTCAAAGAAGATGAAACACTTGTCCTACATTTAATTATTAGCTATACGACTCGTTTATTTTGCATTAAACCATAGAGGAAGTATAACTAAGCAGTAAACCTCTTAGTATTAGTAGTGTGAACACTAATAGTAGTAGTGGTAGTCCTAATTCTAGATTGTGGTCTAAATTCAGTTGTTTTAGCTCAGTGTATATTGTGTTTATCAATTGTCACAAATCTCTTTTCTTCTTGAAAAATGATAGACGTTAGATTGTAAAATGATTTAAAGATAATTCCTACAAAATAGCATCTGTTCAACATATTTCTTTTCTATTTCTCATACCCTATGTTTTAACCTTAATTAATGTATGTTGTGACCAGGTAACATCAGCAACAACCTACTGTTGAGAAGAACAAACTTTTAAATAGGAGGAAATTAGGAAAAGGTGCTAAAAGTTGATAGGACACATATTTCAGAAATCATCAAATTGCATCACAAACCAAGCCCTAGCTTGAAATCCTTAAGGCATAAGGAAAAAGGGCAGACCAAAGAACACATTAAGCCGAGAATTGGAGACGAACATCAAAAGAATGAATAGCACATGGCTAAAAGAATCAACTTAAGGTCTCTGGGCAAAGTCATAGAGCTAACTGTATTACGCTGTAATGGTAGTAAGACGCTCATCTTAGGTAACCAGCACTAACGTCGACGTTGCCTTTTCACAACGGAACGGGATGGTTATAAAAGATTGGTCCCAAACAAATAGTATACTTTACCTTGCCTCATGGATTTCAACGCTGGAGCTAAAGCTTTTAAATTACAAAGCTAGCACATCAAGAACAAGGAGTTATCCTATGAGTTCTGTGATTACGCCCCATAGTTATAAAGACTAATTCTAAAACAGTACCTCTTACGGATCCCTTGATAAGAAGTATCCTTTTATGGAATGGGTAGCTGGGAAGTGACAACCACCCACACATCTCTAAACAGTAGTCGAAATCAACTTGTTGTGCTGATACAGTGCGGTAAATTAAACCAACGCACATATGTGGCAGGTTCTACGTTGCTTATGACTAACTGACTAAGTACCGATTTAATTAAATGTTAATATTTCAGGTTGTTGATAGATGAACGAGTGAGAGAGAGAGGGATTTCCGTCAATGATTTTCTATGTTCTAGGCCATGTTGTTTTCTAACAGTTATAAGAAGTAGTAGGAGAGAGAGCAATCGAATAGAAAAACTCCAAAATGTCGGAGAAATTCGAGAAGTATAGGATTAATGTCAATACGTAATCAACTGATATAAATCTGATTTATCATTCCATGCTGGGAAAGTCAGCATGATCAGAGTTAAGTCGAATTAAATAGTCGACGAGGACACAGAGACATGAAGATAATGAAAACTGAGAAGACAATCAGTCACAAACAAGATCACCAAAACGAACTAACTTAATGCATGTGAAATAATTTGAAGTCTTACTTTTACATTCAAATTGCTAATGATAATGAATTGTTCATATCGACAACAAAATCATCGCAATTAATCTAATCTATCTAGCTTAAAGAATGTGAATACTACAGAAACTATCCACTTGAGTTACAGATCCTCTACATCATTTTGCGATCAAAATTATTTTCATCTAGTACAGCTCATCTTCTAATTGCTTCATCAATTAACCTGGTCATAAAACCTCGACTAAGCTGTCAATTTTGCTTAGAGCACCGATCTCAAATACTCCAATCGAATCTATTCTAGAGAATAGAACTGCCAACCAACTAGACTCTGTTAACTGCTTATTTTCGGAGGGGTGAAGGTAATGAAATAATGATTTATTTATGCAAAATATATTCAACTAAGATAGTATGACATAGGGTTACTAGTCAGTTAACAAATAATATTGATAAAACCTATATATTGACAATATGGTTCCAAATGACGTAAGAAAAAGGTATGATATGTAAGAAATAATAGAACTCAATATTTAAAAGAAACCAAAGAGTGAATGTATCTGTTTTATTGTAATCAACTCTAAGAAAAGTCACCCGATCTCTCCAACCATAGATAATGATAACTGCATGGATCCTAATCAGGTAGTCCTCAACCTACTAATATCAAACAGTTCAACAGACAACAAACTTATAGAGTGATAACATGTTTTATTCCGGTCACCGCTATCTTCTATCTAACCCACATTTTACATCAGGTAACATGGCAGATCGACGAACATAGTGATAAGGAACTATCGATACACAAAAAACGCTAAAAATGTTAGTTTAAAACAAGCTTAATATGGTGTATACAACTAACCTCTTTCTCTTCAATTAGTGAAACACCACATTTCTGTCCCATATTATCATTATGAACACAATCAATATTAGTGACAAGTAACAAATTAGCTCTAGGTGGTGGTGGAGGAGGTGGAGCCTTCTGTATTACTGATGACGACGGAGATGTTATCGAATCGGAATGTTGACTACTGAATAATATAGGAGATGAATGGATTGTAATCGGCTGTGGTTGTAACCGAGGGGTTGATTCAATCATTGGATTACTAATTGCAGTAGAAAATTTATTATCATTATTACTACTATATGGAAGTTGATATGTATGCGAAAAATCATTTTGATGATCTACGGTAGAATAATCTTGAGGTGTACTCATCATTGAATTCACCAGCTCAGGAATAACATTTGATGGTAATGTTTTAGCTCTTAATGGGATAGGATGTTTTAACTGGCAGAAAGTAAAAGACAGAGATAAAAAATTTCAAGATGAAAGATGAAAAAAACAGAAACTTATTAAAACTCATGACTTAGTGGTTGAAGTGCTCAACTTTCAACTACTCAGTTTCATGTCCTAACTCTGTTTCACGCACTCCAGTATGGACAAACCGGTAGTATCATTAGCCCTTATATCTAAAGTAAGATTCATACCCAAGTAATTGGTGAATAAGTTGGCTCATTTATTTATTTTATCCCTTATTTGGGAGGATAAAAAGGAGATAAAGAGTGGCATAGTTATTGTAACTTGGTTACCAAGTATGTTTTTAGATAACTGGTGGGTTCAAGCTAAAATTCCTTAATGTGAGGGCTAGCGATACCGTTCAAACTACATTAGACAGAGTGTGTTCAAACTTGTGACTCAATAGTTGGAAACCACCAAAGACCAATAACTTTACAGTCTGAATGCGAGATAACTATGAGAGACGAAAATTCCATTCTAGATTATAATGGACAAGGTAAAAAAAAACAAATTCTGATCTTTCGACAACTCGAAATTCGGAACCGCTAGACTAGTATCCTTATTGGTATACTGAAGAAGCACTCAGGAGTTTATCGCCTTAGTTTACTCAGGTTCATACAATTCCTAGCATGAAATTCAATAAAATTATTTCATTAATTTAAATTCATGTGCGCTCATTTTTAACGAATCAAACAAACTGTATTAGCGTTTGTGCCGGTCGCAAATGTCATAACTAAATTGATGTTCGAAAAAAGGGACAGAGTTTAAATGAATTAAGAATCGGATATATTATTGTGAAGATCCACGGAACAGTATGTAACAATAAAGCACAAGATGGTAGAAGAATTGCGGAAATAGATTTATATTAGACAATTTACGCAGGATACTAAACCATCGGAATTTGCACATTTAGGTCATACTAAACTGTGTTGCTAAAAATTAAAAATCTAAATAACATTTATACCTACGCTACCTTAATAAATCACCCTTCTAATATCAACTTATACCAATCACCATTCAGTAATAATGATTATCTTTGAACGGTCTAAGCCTTTATAATCGGAGGATATTATCTAGTCCCGAGTATATATATATAATTTTGAAAAAGAAACAATTCTAATTTATAAACTTATTTACTTGTGCATTTGCATTTACTTTCGATTCGAATAAGATCATTCCTTCTTCTGATGCTAATAAACTGCTAACATCACTTTGACTAGATAAAGACCAACGTCTTTGTTGTTGCTGATTTGGTTCATGATGAGGGTGTTTCAACTCTGTAAAATTTGTAGATTGAATCATTTCAGTTCGAGATGTATTGACATGAATTGATGATGTCGTTAGTGTTTTAACTTGACAAGTTGACACAGATGAAATTGGTGATGAAGAGGATAAGAATAATGATAGACGATGATTATCGTGATGTTGACATGAATCAGGCATATCTATTGATTTATATCTGACTGAACTGATATGATTTTGTTGACAAGTAGAATTCAATGTACAATTAGTTAGTTCGTAATTATTAGTACAACTACCGTTGGTAGTAGTAGCAGTAGTGGTGGTATTTACTTTTACAGTTGGTGATGATGTTGATGACAATTTTGTAGATAACCAATTAGTTTCAACTAATTCCAATAAAACTGTCGGTAAATTATTAGGAATTGGAACACCATTTAATCGATACACAACTAAATGCATTGCAATACAAAATTCACTCAATGTTAATTGTCCATCATGATCAAGATCAGACAGTTCCCTAAAGATGAAATACAATGACTGATTATTTATAGTGGAATTTTCGGATTAATAGTATTCAATACAAAACAATAATTATGTTGCGTAATTTACGCTGTGAACAATATCAGAGAGACTGCAATATAACGTCAAAATAACAAAATATGATTGAGTACACACTCAATTGACTGTACGTATTAAAGGATAGCGAAAAATAATAACGATTATTATTGAATTGGTACAATCAGTTTGTGTAAATTGTTAAATTTCATAATTTATCTCATAGATCGACTTTAGTCAAACAACCATTCAAGATTAAAAAGCAATGGACAGCTGTTTCGTCCCAGCATTTTGTTCTTTAACAGTTAGTATCCATGACCCATAAAAATCAAACCCAGAATCTTCAAGTTCTGTAGTAGGTGTTTAACCTTTAAACCACTGATTTATAATTGAATATGGTTAACATTTTTAGCATCAATCAACTGAATTAGAAGTACGCGCACTACAATGTCTATATAATTGATACCATAAAATAATTATCTGATAAATATTCCTTAAAACGTATACACAAAACAAATTTGATTGACGAATAAATATCGAAGTTTTAGAATTGTTTGGAAGTACAAATTTTAAAGTATTTAAATATATCATCTGGTGAAACATATTACTTATTACTATCTACAGCCTCATAACGGTACAAGATCAGTTTACCTGAAACAAGACATATACAGAGTATGAAGTGTTTGAACTTATCGGAAGTAAAAATGTTTAGCATAGATTAGTTAAATCGACTTGTATAGACTCTATTGGGTTTATTCAAAAGTGCACAAGTAATATCGCAATGAGTAAACAAAATTAAATTTCTGACGTTCCGTTTATAATATATACGTACATACGTATATAATTTGAGTATACAAACTGTTCTGGATACCGATATTGGCCGTAATATACCTATTCTAGAAAATGTTGTGACAAAATGGCCATATTAAGGGAATCTGTACAAGGTGCTCATATGCCAACAGAATGATTAGAATTCATATCTAAATATCACTAAAGAAATAATTCAAACTCTTACTAATAATGATCTAAACATCATATTCATTAAATAATGTGGTGGATATCTGGACTCAGTAGCCTAGTGGATGACGTGTTGGCGATTTAAGTGGAAAGCACTTATTTTGATTCTCGGTGAGGACATTAACTCTGGTATATATGTACATCTGACTGATGAGCCCCAAATAGGACGAAACGCCCCAATCCTAGTCCCTACTGTTATTTACACAATCTATCCAATCTAAATACATTTCTGAAGAGTTTTATTACTAATTCTTAATCGTCCCATGAATAATTTCAGCTGGTTTATGTATGAATGATACGAAAAACCAATAAACGAACTTGAAGACAATATTTACCAAATTTTTGATAATTCTGAAGATGGTAAATTTGATAATTCAAAGAATGTCTTCGATTGCAATCCACTGAGTTTTGAACCAATATCTGGTTGTAGTCTGAGAAACTGTGATAAATAATAAGCTTTCTGATCAGATGTAACTGCCCATGGATCTACAATACGTTGATTTCTTACAGCAAAATCATCATTTGAAATATTTAAACTGGGAGAGAAAGTTGTAGTAGTCGTATTAGCAGTATTAACTAATGGAGTAATATCTGTAGTATTGGACTGTTGTTTGAATTGAGCGGTTGGTTGATTAAAACTAGACCAGTTATTCAATTGATGACTGTGAAATTGTATCTCTGTACAATGCGATGAATTCATATCCGAGTGACTATTTAAATTCCCATGATAGACTGTTTTCTAATGACCGATGAAAATGCAAGGCAATGTAATATTTGGCAAACAGTTATGGATGGTAAATATTGTGCGGTTTACAATAATACTAAAGTATTTTTATTTACAACATAAAAATGTTTGTTGTAGTTGTGCAACGCAATTAAAAATGATAGTATTGCAAGGAAAAAGAAGGGGGAGACGTCACATAAACAGTAAACCAACAAATAAAAAATCGTGCAATCTAGTTGAGAAAACAATCAAGGCGGGTTCCGTTTAGTCAGAAATACATTTAACTGTTATGAATAATATAACAGAAAACTACAGTATGCTCGCCATTGGCTTCTATTCTAATTCATATCTTAGAACATATTAAACCATTAGGCTACGAAATTTTTAAGACATTATGGGCCGATAGATATTAATGTGATGTAGCTACACTACTGCATGATATCAACCACATCTCTATATGCTTTTCCGTTGGAATGCTTAGCTACAATCCTCACAAATCTTATGACAATCTGAATATTCTTAGTGAAAGAAAATACACATTTTGTTTGATATCGACAAGGATATCAAAATATTTCAAGAGTGACAGTATACATCATTTAGAAAGATTGAGTTACAAAGGTACATGTATGTTACCGTAATAATGTAGAACTGTGGAGATAAATGTTCAGAAATCAATAAAGTCGATATTAAAGGTTGGAAACGTTGGTGATGACATGAATCGGTCGCAATGATGCGAATGCATTCGCCCTTAGTTTTCCCTTTAACTCCTGAGTCTCGTAGTTATTCTGTACGCTTATGCTTCACGAATTCATTCTTTTTCTGGAATTCATTCTTTTTCCATACTCAATCTCCTCTACTCTTATTGGAACGGTTACTACGTCTACTACTACACCGGGATTTGTTCAGATAATTTCGTCTCGCTGTATTGGTATGGTGCAGCAAGTTGGACCGATGCATATAAGTGTTAGGGTGTATGCTAATTACGACTAACTGAGGTCAAAAGTTCAAGTTCTGTACCATTTAATTCAGTTTAGACAGGTAGTATTGTTGTCTCCTAAGCAGTGATCAAATTACATAAACGTGTACATTTACAGTCGGCCACACATTAATCTAATAATGTAAAACTGTCACAGGAGATTGCAACATAATGTATTTAACATTAGATATTTGAAAAAAGTAGTGCATAGGATACACGATGAGCCAACAGAAAGTTTTCGGTTCGTGAAAGTCGTCGGAAAGAAAGCGACTATATAATCTTTGGGAAAGGTTCAAATCCATTATTATGTTCAACCTTTACTATCATTCAATATAAAAATAACATCATAGAGATCATCACAAGACTTTATCTCATAATAATCATAGACAACGAAGATTAGAATTTTGATCAAAATTAAAAATAATTTGTATTCGGTGGTCAGAGGTAGTTGATGGAAAATCCTGAACTACAAGTTTGTGTACTTAACTTAAAACACTCAGTCACTACCTCACATAGATATTTGAATTCAATGTTTTTCGAAACAAATTTCCTATTTATCCCTTATTTTTTAAATAATAGCAGACATACGAGTACAATAGTTACACAATTCAAAAAATTAACAAAACGATGTGTCTCATACACTTATTGATCTTGGTGACCGGTGATGAGCTGCAGCAAATGGTGATGATGTAGGATCTGAAGGATTCTTAAGCATAAGTAATTCATTTGATTGACTCAAAGAGGAAGGAAACACTAGATTCTGATTGATTGATCCCAAGTTAGGAAAATGTGGATCCATTGTTTGCTGTTGATTAATGAAAGATGATGCTTCTGTAGAGAAATAAGCTAAATAAAAAGAATGGGAACAAACAATATTCAAAATGCCGATAATAAAGTTGCATGGAAGTGAAAAAAAATGTCATAATGCATCACAATATTTGCAACCAATTTAGTTTGGTCTAAATGTTTTGATGGGTTCAAGTACCACTTCACCTACTTTAATTTGAGGAGACAGTTAGCATTATCATTTTTCAAGCAGACTGTGCGGCCTGAAGTCAAGTGATTATGTTGTTAACTACGTTTATGTCACATGTAGTACTTCACCAAATATAAACATTATTGTTTTAGTAGAGAATCTTCATTTATTATTTATTTGAACACATATATATTGGTACAAGGGGGCACCAGATATATATGCGCCACACAGTAGAGAATCTGAATAAAAAGTAATGTTCAGTTTCTTTTGCTTAGTTAAGTGGCTTACGACATTTAAGTTAATGTGACAATTTTCATTATAGACCGATGTTATACAAGAAGTTCGTTGAAAAATGTGTAACTAAAATACTGTTTTATTTTATATTAAGCTCCACAAGTAAGTCATGCATATGACATAAAAACATTTAGTGAATAAATAGGAGAATCAAGGTTTGGGTTAGTTAAAGAATATAGTACTTTGTGGTATTTCTTTTAAAAAGTACATGTTAACAATTGTTCAGCTGATCAGAATTACTTGTAGTGAGTTCAACATGTAAAAAATCAGCTTAAACGAAGGATGAATGTAGAAGTGAAAGTACAGTTTATTTTCACTTAGATTAGTGTTTTTTTCAATCTAACCTCATCTCTGCTAAAATTGCACACATCAAGGCAGAAAATAACTTGATTTTTGCATTATATTACCTAGAACCTCCAATGGGTACAAGGTTAAAACCTTACTAGTTAACTTACTCTGTCTGTCTAGAACCCTTTATTCAACTCAGATTGTGCTATCCTTTATAGATTCTATAAAATTCCGAAGTTACGTTTCACACTTTGCCTCTAAACTATTTGCTTCAGAAGCTATGATATTATAAAATCCCCAACTTTCATTCTATTGCTACTATCACCACATTAATCAGTCGCGGAAATTATCTAAAACCGCGTTTTGTAGGGGACATAAATATATAGAGAGATATAGAGTGTACAGCGATGTACCTGGTTATGAGTGATACGCATAGTGAGAAGGTTAATAACACTATCGAGTCATTCCAGCCTTATTACGTGAAACATTGCACGAAATCATGACCCACTGATTAAAGGTAAAGTATACAAACAGAACTACCACAGTTTGGTAGATCTAAGTATAAATTCATACTAAGTAAACGAGGAAGTCCACTGGTTTATAAAAGAAATAAACCACTGACACCTAATTCCGAAATGAGTCAAATGCTTGGATAAATACATCGGAGGCAAAGGTAGGTTCGAAATTTAATACAGGCGTGAATATAACAGGTGACTAAGTTATATTTTTTAGCACTTGAGATTCACAGAATTGCAATCTATGTGGTAGTACTATCTCTATTACGTCGATAGTCAAACAAAAATTAAAATAAACAGATGATCTCTACTCGAAATTGACTAGTTTCCCAATATAATCAACAGTGTTTCGCTAGCGTATCTTCTTGGATTTCTAAAAGTCGTATAAAGATATTGATATGACTGTTGTCATTAAAATAAGTTACAGAGGTTCAAACTGAAGTCCCAGTGCCAATAATGGTGATAGCTAACAAAGGTTTATGGAGTCGGCGAAGCATCGTTATGCCGATGTAAGACTGAAGGACCAATGCATTTAGATCTCTTAGAGAGATTAGACGGATGTTGAGGGTGATAAGAAAGTTATCACTACAGTATATTTAGAATTTGAATAGCAGTATAGACCATAATGGTGTTTACACAAGGTTCACCCATGGACTGTGGCAATGGTAGTTTCATGCATTCAAATTATCCATGTTAGGAAGGTGGAGAAGCTTTTTAGCCCAGGAGGACATTTTGGGTAAAGTCGCATTCTCTGAGCTAAATGGTTTAATCGTGAAGACATCACTATGTTTCTGGACATCAGGACAAACTTAGGATAGAATAGAGCTATTCAGATTTCTTCACAATCGATTAAATCTTGTCCTCCATTATAGAGAACTCACTTCTACCCAGAGTTGATGCTGATCATTTTGTCCAGAAGGATAATCAACTTCGAGATGAAAATATCCAGCTCAGAGAACGTAGTTCCAACAATAGTTTGCTAATATTGCTTATTTTGGCCAGACACTTTTACACGTCCGAATATTCTCGCTATTCGCTATTTTTTTCCAATTAGCTAGTATGAATATTGACACAAGATTGAGAGGTGATGTAATCAAAGTCGACTAAACATAAAGAATGAACATTCGAAGTGAAATGCTGAACCTTCACTAGGTCATTCAAAAACTACATGCTGTCAGGGGCAGTTTGAGTCATTATCTCCTGTGAAAAAGGGTCTGATCATAACTCCGTATTATGAAGATAGTATAGGAGAAAGTTCATGAAGTCATACAATAATATTTAATGTAGGCTGGATAATACTTACAGTGAGAAGTACAAATAGGAAATGATAAGGGTTTTCTAACCATAGAATTATCATCGTCATCAAATTGAGCCCACGACTCTTGTCCATGGCGTACGTGTTCCATTTTATGCAATAATCAGCATCACTAACGACGAGACGAAATTCACATTAGCAAAATCTGGAAACAAACGTGTGTAAAATAGACTTTTATGACAAGCCAACAAACATAACAATAGAAATAACTGGACCACAATTTTGTAGTAATTCTGAAAATTCTAAGGAGATTTTAGCTAAATAAATATTAGATTTCCCATCATAGAAACACCAGGTGCAATCGGGGAAAATATGATGCGCAGTGATAACCCTGCGGAAGAAACTAAACGAAGACCTTTACTAGTTGCATAACTGGGAGTGTTCGGTAAGGAATATGCCTGAGTTATATTACAGAGATGTTTGGAAGCGATAAATATCAGCTAGCTATAGTCCAACTTACTTCTGAACACCGAGACATTCTCGAAGGGCCCAATCCAGGTTTTTAGTAAATATGGAAAATTTACAGTTTTTAAACGCGTGTGGACATATATTACAGACATCAACTTTAGCTCACTAGACAAAACGCAAAACCTCAGCTTACGGGACTGTAACGACAGTGACAAAACCTGCGCTTATATAGTCCAATATCCAATGTCTAACAACTTGTGACGACTGATTTCGCGCTCTCTTCTTATTGTTCTGGTAATTTCCAGACATTTGATAATGCCCCATGGATGGTAGCCCAGCCACTCGGACGCAGTATATCTAGTTGGCTTATTAGTTATTTGTGGACATATATATCTTGACGTTTGAGTGATTGGGTTTGTCACAGGACAGTAGGAAACCTGGATATCTACAGTTATCACACTACTAGGCATTCGTTATTCGTAAATTTAGACACCAGTTATGTGCACACAAACAATTTATCTTAACCTTAAATTCACCCTGTTAATCTTTAAGTCCGTTTATGGTCTAGGGTAAGTCACATTTCACTAAGCATGTGAATGTAAATGACAAAATTATGCTATCATTAGATGCCGAATCACTATCCACTAATGTTCCACTCACAGAGACCATTAGTTATTTTGCAAGTACGTAAATAGTAATGAGATTAACGACAGAATGCCATGACTTTATTTTAAGGAACTCTTACTATGTACACTTTACATTCATCGACGTAATTCATAGACAGAAGTATGGCTTAGCAACATGATCCCCACTTGGTCCATTATTAGAGGATAACTTTGTAGCGGTAAATAAATCCTCAAAATAAATAGCTCTAAGTTTTCGACATTGGATGCTGACCATATGTTTTAGTGGACTTATCTAGCTGAAGGCGCTCGGTCAGGCATCCGCACCAGATCACGTGTGGTAACGCCGTGCTCAACATCTACCGCAATCGCTAGCCAGTTTAGATCAGAAAATTCCGATATATTGGTAGTCGCCAAATACACTCTTCCGATCTCCTCGACTCTGTCTTTTGATTTCTCTGGGTGAGAACGGAATATATTAGAAGGTGTTACTGGTAGAAGCGTTGTCAAACACTGAATACCTGTAACATCATCATTGGTGAGACCGACGTGATCTGGTACGCCCAATTGCAACTGTGAGTCTGTTCCTTTTTGGGATTTTTATATATCATTGCCTTATTTTTTATTTTTTTAAACATTGTGATTTTTTTTCGTGTTTTTTCTTGGATATATATATATTTTCCCCCTCGTTCATTATCGTACTTCATACTTCATCATGACTGAACAGGCACCTAAAGTACTCAAGCTTAAGACTTTGTCCCCGCCTTCGTTTCAACTGATGCCTTTCTGGTCCGACAACATCGAAACCTGGTTTTGCTACGCAGAAGCCGACTTCTCCGAGCACGGCGTGATCAACACACGTGCACAATTCCTCGCAGTGGTCAAGGCATTACCGCGTGAATTCAACAGGTACGTAACACATAGTATGTTTACTAGTGATGTTTCCAATCCTTACGAAATCTTAAAACGCTCGATTCTTAAACGAGGAGACCTAACCGATCGACAAACGTTAGATCAACTCCTCAATAACATCGACCTGCAACACGGTTCTGCGACGGACATGTTGCAACGGATGAGAGAGGTGATAGGCCCAAGAACTTTCGACGAAGGTCTATTCAAACAACTCTTCTTGTCAAAACTTCCCCAACAGGTACAAGCAGTTCTGGTCTCGTTCCAGAACAACAGCTTAGACGAGCTAGCTGCATCTGCCGACCGCATTTTAGAAATTACGAAACCTTCTACTACCGAGGTATTTTCAGTCAAAGAAAAGCCTCACACGACTCAGAATGATATAACCGAGTTATGTCACACTCACGAATTATCTTAGTCTTCGTACCGACCGTAAGAGATCGCGCACACCACGTAGAGGCATTTCACGTAAGCGATCTGTCTCTAGACCACGAGAGACAGATAATCCCGACTGGTGCTGGTATCATAACCAGTATGGAAAGTTTTCCAGAAATTGCAGAAAACCCTGCAATTTTCCCAACACGAAACCGAGTGACTCGAAAAACAACTCGGGAAACTTCCAAGCCGGCACGCGTTAACGGCAACCGTAGCCGGCGAACATAGCCGTCTGTTATACGTCACAGATGTGACAACGAGAGTTCGCTACCTCGTCGACACTGGTGCAGAAGTTAGCGTTCTCCCAGCAAATCCTAACGACCGACTTCACGAATCAACCCTAAACTTACAGGCGGCAAACGGAAAACCGATCGCTACGTATGGCAAAAGGTACGTTTACCTTAACATGGGTTTACGCAAACCCATTCACTGGATTTTCGTTGTTGCAGATGTTTCTATGCCAATCACTGATATGGATCTTCTACAACACCATAATCTGATCATCGACACGCGCAAACGGAGGCTAGTAGACGGAAACACTAGTCTGTCCGTTTGCGTAACTTCTTTTACTGGTTGCAAATTATCCCCAGTCACAATTAAACATATGATAGACCCAATCTATCAGCCACTACTCGAAAGTATTCTGGGATTCATCAAACGCAACCGAATCTACCGTGTGTAACCACCAACGTTACACATCACATCACGACTACAGGACCACCTGTATTTTCTAAAGCACGACGACTAGCTCCCGAAAAGCTAAAGTTAGCGAAAAACGAGTTCGACTATATGATAGACTTAGGAATCATACGACCGTCAAGTAGCCCGTATGCATCTCCGTTGCACATGGTCCCTAAAAAGGACAGTAACGATTGGCGTCCAACTGGTGACTATCGGCGATTGAACGCGAAAACCATTCCCGATCGTTACCCGTTGCCTCACACTCACGATTTGACTCACATTTATCACGAGAGCACGACTGGTTTAATAAAAATAATTATTATTATAACCAACTGTACCAGTGTTTGTTTTCATGTGCTTTTGTTTGACTGTGCTAATGACAGCTATATTGTGCTTCCATTCTGATTCTTACACTTTGATTGTGACTTCACGCGAATTCGGTTACAGTCTGTAACCAAGGTTGTATCCTGGCACGATCTCGGTATCCTTTCGATGCCACGAGATCGCCAGCGAATATATCTCGATTTGGTCCATTAACTGCCTTCTGATATTTGGCTTCTCGGGGTTTTTATGGATTTATTTGGTTACGTTCAGCCTTCGCCTTCTGATTTACTTGGCACGTGTTTCTTGTTAGCGGTGTTCATAGTTAATCTCAACTCGACACCACGCTACAACTTCATGGTCAGTTTAGGAAACAACCAACTTAAAACGATTATAGGTGCGTAGATGGTATCTTTATCATTTGCAACAACAAATATGACTCAAGTTATCTTCCAAACTCATTAAGTAATTATCACGAAGCAATAACTTTCACACTTGAAACTGAAAACAAACTAAATATTCACTTTCCTAATTTGGAAATGACAAGAAAACAAGATGGAACTCTAAGAAAATCTATCTAAAGGAAACTCATGTGGAATAGTCAACTATCACGTTTCCACAGCTGCGTCCCCAACAGTCGAAATAGAAACTTAATATAATCACTATCTACAAGAATACAAAGAATTTACAGTTCCGAACTTATAGATGAAGAACTGAGCTTCTTGAAGGAAATGCTCATTGAAAACGGGTATCCTTTGATATTGATTGATAAGAACATAAAACTGAAACCACCAAAAATACAAACAATTTCAGTCAAAAAGAGAACATCATACATGAATATGGACTTTAAGGGTGATAGAGTTGCAAGCTTCTTAAAGAGAAAGATTTCTGACTCCTTAAAAAGAACATTCTTCGCAGCAACATTGCGATTAGTATTTTCTAGCTGGTCATTGTTCATCAGTAATCTTAGGGATAAATTATGTCATCTTACCGACTCAATGCACATTTACCATAGTACCTGCTCGTGTGAAATCAGGTTATTTGATGCGTACTTTATCCGAAAGAATTCAAGAACATTATCCGGCTTGGCTAAAAAGAGAAGGAAACGGCTCAATAAGAAGTTCAATAATCGGACACCTTTTGAACACAGGTTACTGAAGTAAGACAGACTGCGTCCACAGTTATCCACAAGGTAAATAGGTTTCCAAAGACAACTAGATTGCATCTTCTATGTATTGCCATAGCAATAGCCATACATCTGAAAAAAATCTCATCTTCTACCATGGTCTTAATGCCGCGTTATTTTTTTCTTTCTTCATACTCTTCTTCCTTTACAGCCACCTGCTTCCCCTTAAATTGTCCGCAACTGGTTTAATTCTGCTTCTACGATCCTCCTGATTGCGTTTAACCTCAATTTCAACATTTTATCTTATCTTGTTGAGCCATCTTGTCCCAATGATAATTTTCCTTTGATGGATATTTAAGCCATTACCAATCAAACGGTCATTAGGTTTTTATTGTTTAAAATTTTTTTATACCTTTTTCTATTTTACCTCACTGTCATCATGTCTAACGGAAGTTTATTATCATTATTATTGTAATGATTACTATCGTCCTGAAAAATAAGTTTATATATTTGCGATTGTACAGCTTTGAAAATGAATTTGCCGGAAAAACAATTACTTAGTCAGCAGCCATTTGCTAGGGATGACTAACACTTGCTTCCTTTTTTTGTCTAGAACGATGATTTACTGTTTCGATTAATACTACAAGTCAGTGTAAGGGCGATGACAATTTGAGAAACATGTGGTGTTTTAATGAACTAACAATACCTTTGTACTTGTTGAGTGCTTGATTTCGAATTCTAAATTCAGTACATTCGTTTGTGGTTATCTTGATCCGATTACATTATTTCTCAGATTCTTAGTTCACACTATAATTCAAATACTACTGAATATCACACTATTCGCTTTTACGAATTTCGACAAAGGAATGAAAAGATGGAGTCGATCAGAAAAACGTGATGAATTTGCGCGAACACTCGTACATAGGGAGGATTAGTTAAGCATTGTAATCAAGTGTTATGAAACATGTGGCTAAATGGATTCAAAATCAGTTAATATCAACTCTTTCCATCAACATGAAAAGTAGAAAACCATATTCATTGATAATAAAACACAGTTGAAACGGAACACAGTATTGATAGGCAACGATAATAATGGATGGTGATTAAACAGAACACAGTGTTATCAAGTACTCAAGGTCCCCAAAAGTATCAATAAAAGACTAACCTTGTATAATAATTAAAATTTGTGAATTAATTAATGAGTTAACTACGAATTACCGAAATAGTACAATTTAAAGTAGGCAGAACTGGATGAGCACATTTGGATGTATTATATATGTAATTTGTAATAAGCGCCCACTGAAGTAGGAAGGAACCCCTAGTTAGTATAAATGCCACAGAATTACAATTACTAATCTCATCGTGGCTAGTACTAATTATCACTACGTCTGCACAATTACTCATCAAAATGGATTGTAGAAAGTGTGCATTACAACTAAAGCTTGGCCTTGTTTTTATGTCACACAATAATTGGAACTAATAAGAATCAAAACAGTCTGTTCTTTCCAATTTCGTGTTATATAAATAGCTAATATCAGAAGATTAAATTTTTCCAATTTGGTTTTGAATTGAAAGAAATAGTTTATTGGTTAACGTGGATATTTGAATTTCACCGAAAGTATTAGAATGCGGTAACAAAGTTTGAGTGAGCATCAGCTAACTCTAACGACTTCCTGTTGACTGCCTTCAGCCATCAAATGCTACATCATAAACAACTTGGTTTAGTGGCTTGGTTTCAGTCTTAACGACAGAGTTATGTCACTGAAAAACGCGACATCAATATAAAACTGGTTTCTACTCTCTGAATAATCAGAGTCATTCTGTAAGGTGCTCGAATAATTGTTTAGATGAAAACTGTAGAAGTATGTGTGATTGCTTTTGAAAATGCAATAAAGATTTTCCCTCTAAATATGAACTCTCTGTTTAATTGTCAGTTAAAATAAACCTACATATATAGTCTTAATGTTTTATGACACGTTCATAGTAGAAATGAATAATTTAAGGCTTTACATACAATTGATATTCATTGTTTAAAGAAACTCGGGATATGTGAAGAATGAATGAACTTTTACCTGTGCAAAATTATTTAGCTTATAGTGATCTACTTTTATGAAGAGAACGCAATTGGTGTGATGGAAGCATTTATTATTATCATCAACTGTACCAGTGGTTGCTTTACTGTATCATTTTGTTTAATAGTACCAAAAACACACTTTTTCGTTGTTTGTGACCATGAACTTACTCGCGTACGCACGGTGGTATCGCCTGTAAACTTTGGCACGACCTCGGTATAAATTAGATACCACAAGATCACCAGCAAATGTATCCTAACTACAATCTACAACTGTCCTTTTAACATTTATCCTACGGAGGGATTTGACCTGGTAATTGGCACGTAATCGATCTGTACTGATGACCATATTTAACTGCGACTCGACACTACCACAAGCTAAAGAAATCAAACGATCTAACATGGTCCTGTTGTTAATAGCTAAATTTCCCTTCATTATGAAAACAACAACTAATGTAAAACTTCAATTATTGTTCTCATTTAAAATTATAGGTAAAAATTACACACACACACATACACACAGGTACGTACGCACGCACGCGGGCGCACGCAAAAAAAGTCATTTTGTTCAACTGTCAATAATAAATAATGAAAATTGACAAATTCCATTTGTTCATTTAAATGAAAAGAAATAATTTAACAATGGAGAAAAAGAACCCAGTTCAATTGATCAATGGTTATGAATAGTTTGTTTATTATATTTATGTAAATGATGATTAGCCTAATTATTAAACTCCGTTCGGAATGATTCAATTTGTTTTATTGTTTTAATCCTTTGTATTGTTCTTAAATCATTTGATGTTTGTCTAGAAAATTCATAAGATGTATTCATAAGATCTTCATCTTTTAAATAAGAATTTAAGTTGGGATTAAAATTTGTTCCGTTTATTTTAGTAATATTCAATGATTTCATGAATTCATTAGATTCTATATTCCTAAACTGAAACAAGTGAAAATCAGAGAGATTTTGATTATGAATAACAAACTTAAAGTATCAAATTAATGGAAATTTAAAAATTCATAAAGTAAATAGAGAAAATACGATGAAGGTCATGGGCTTCTTATTTTCATATCTAATTACATACTCATTATTTATGCCTATTACACCCTCCCCCAACGGAGCATAAGCCACCGAGCAGCATTATCAAACCCAATCTGTCCTGGATCTTCCTTTCTAGTTCTATTCAATTGTTGTTCATTCTTCTTATATCTGTTTCCATTTCCGGCGTAATGTGTTCTTTGATCTTCCACTCATCCTTTGGTCTTGAGGATTCTAAGTGAAGGCTGGCTTTGTAACGCAGGTGGGTGCTTTGCTCAATGTGTGTCCTATCCACTTCCAGCACTTCTTCCTGATTTCTTCATCCGCTGGGATCTGGTTTGTTCTCTCCCACAATAGGTTGTTGCTGATAGTTTCTGGTCAACGGATCCAAAGTATTTTGCTTAGACAACTGTTATTAAACACCTGTATCTTGTGGATGATGGCTTTCGTAGTTCTCCAAGTTTCCGCCTAGTACGGTAGAACTGTCTTGATATTTGTATTGAAAATTCTGACTTTGGTGTTGATTGTCAACTGTTTTGAGTTCCAGGTGTTCTTCAGTTGTAGATATACTGCTCTTGCTTTTCCTATCCGCGCCTTCACTTAACTACATCACCTTACTAAATTCATTCAGTCATTCAGTTAACCTTCTACCACATGAAACTTGAGATATATTGTCTTTCATTCAAGATTCAAAGTAATACCAACACTGTGAACAGAGATTATCAAGACGAATTCATAAAGATATTAGTAATAACCGTATCAGTATCAGGTACAGACAACATGATTTGAGATTAAATTCATGAGTAGATTGAAAAATATAAGATAAGTTTTAAACCCAGAATCTTAGAGAAGATAAATATAAAAAGGTTTTATTTTATTGTTACTGGTTTTCAGTCATGTCACCCAAATTTTCGAGTAACTAGTTGTAAATATTGCATAAAATTCAACCGGATAGTTTAAACCTATCAACATGGTTCAAGCCAAATGTCATAAACAGATCGCACATCTTGTTTTGAGTGCCCCCGATTTTCTTCTAACCTAGTTCTTCAATATTAAACGTAGCTCATAGAGGTAGGTGATGGGTGGAAATGCATATCACATAGTATAACCAGCTCAGTTTGTGAGGATTCTTCATCTCATCAACCGATTTGTTAACCTTACATAGTACCGTGGATATAACACCGTCATTGGTCATTCAGTGGTCTAAACATACGCGAACACTACTTTGAAGGTATCTGTGAACAAATACTAGTATCTTGCATATATTCTCTATTTTTAAGGAACACGTTTTATAATCATAAAGCTAAACAGAACAAACTGTTGAGTAGTATATACTGGTTTTTTGGTTGTTGATGGATATCTCATCCACGCCATGGCTTAGAAAAGAAGGATAAGACAAATATCTGTCAGTCTTTTGGTATTATATTAAGTCAGAAAAATCGAGTTTTCGACATTATGTACTTTGGATATGAAATTTGGAAACTGAATGATCACATGATTCACTTTACATTTCCTTACAAGGTAACCATTCAGTGATTTGTAACTGACATATAATGCCTGGAAGTTGATGTACGTTCTGTAATCATTATTTTTAGTAGAAATTATTACTGTTATTTATAGTTTTAGTATTTTTAACTACAGGATTCATAATTCGTAAACTATCCCTCGATTAGTCAGTATTTGAAGATTCTCATTATTGATATTCAGCACTGTAACTAAACAGCCCATGTTGTCATATAGGAATCCGGAGAAGATTGCCTCGGTATAGGGTCATGTTATAAGCTTTAGTGTATTTGATATAGGGTTGGCAATTAATAAAAGACAAACTCTTCCTGATACTTTCATTCCGGTTGATCAAGCCTATGAGTATCTTAGCTCGGTAACTCAATGGATAACACGTTTGGGTGTTTGGAGCGAATGATATTGGGTTTTGGTTCTAGTCGGAACATCAAATCTGGGATGAGTTCCGAATCGGTCGGAACGTGCATTCTGGATTCCATTATCATACAAATATAATATCTTCACATTAACTTTTAGCGCTCAATATATGAGATTCTATAGTATCATCCAAACACCATATTTCGTTTCTTTCATAATTAATTTTTCTAATTAATTCAATCCATCATTTTACTATTATTGTTTGATTTATTACTCGCCTTCCACATATTTAGATAATTAATTATAATCTGTATTGAGGTCTTATCAAAGTTTCATTGAAATTAACATTAACCAGCAAATCTTCCCTACAATCTTGACACCATCTATACTTTCTGTGTGATTCGAATCCCTTTCACCTAATATCCTAGTCAGAAATAACACTACTGAAATATTTTACCCAACTTATGTTTCTAATTTTGACTCTTAGTAATAAAAGTTCTAGTCGAAGGGGGGGGGCAGCATTAACCTTCATAATTTTAAAGATTAAGTTTATTGACCAATAGAAAATCTAACGAAACTGAAGTTTAAGATATGCCTTGATATTCGTTTAATTAGATAATACCCTTCTTCTATGACAAAAATGTCATCAGTACAACTTACGTCAATAAATATGGTAGTTTTCTTCATAGGATTTAAATAGGTTTTATGGAAATATTCTAGTAATTTCTCTCGGTTCATTTCTCTTTTTAACATATTCTGTAATTTGTTTGATGAAAAGAGAGAAGAAAAGAAACGAAAATCTGTACTTACATATTAGTAACCACAAGTAATGCATATGATATTTCTGGGATGAAATCAACTAAAAATGTAAACATTGAAACATGTTCACAGTTCTATAATAAACCCTTGTGGGCCAGAGTAATTTTATCTTGATTTCCATGAGAACCGGACACTATCCAGACTTTCACGTGACAACCCAAACGGTACAACTCTATCCCGTTTCGCAGAAGAGCCAGACACCGTATAGGCTTTAACGCTATAATTGTAATAGTACAGCTCAATCCTGTAGCGTAACCACACATGCATCTAGCACCCTGGTGTACTATTCGCATCATTCATATATACATTTACATCACATGTATAATTATTCCGACCATTGATCGCGTCAATCAATTATGCACAGAATGAACAGGCCAAAGTTGACATATTTCGCTTACACAACAGGCAAACTCATTAATGTTAGCAATGGTTATATGCTTTACAATGTCCCAATGACAGTGACCCTTGAGAACACTGAAAAGCAACCACTAGTATGAATGAAATCGGTTAACCAACAAACCAATTTTGCCTATAAACAGTTAGCGAAACTTGCCAAAGTAATGTCGAATCATCCACAATACCAGTGATGAACCTCCAGTCTCATATGAGACCTTCAGCTCTACAAAGCAATATAACTCAATTCAACAGATTATTTTCAACAGAATAGATTAAAGGAATTTAGGTCATGTGTAGAATCCACACAAAAATTCGTAATCAGTGATTATGTTATATACAGAAACTAGCATAGTTGGTAAAGCATGACAAATCGTATACTGTGTCATGGTTACAAATAAGTAAGAAACATGTTTGGGATAGCTATTGTGAATAGATTAAATATTCAACCTGTCAACATCATCCTTCAAGGGTCCATATCTAAGACAATTATACATGCAGACAATTTACAAATAAGATTATTTGGATTTTTAAAATAAAAGTTACCCTAAAAACTTAGTTTGCTTTATCTATATTGCTAGTTAATCAAAAGATAAGAACGTTCATGGTGAATCGGTTGGATGGAAGAACTCAACAAAACTCCTCAACTAGTAAAAATAGATGTTCAAACAGCATGAAAGATATAAGGAAAACATAGGAAACACTTATAAGTTTACAATCCTCAAATAGTGGAATGTCACAGAGCCGAAATCCAAAAGCTTATTTCACATATTAATCACAAGGTAAAGAATAACACCATCAGTGGTCGTCTAGTTTACATAATATCAATGTAGAGACTTTATATTAATATAACAAACAATAAATGGATGATAGCTGCTAGGATCTATTTATCCACTGTTACTATATACATATATATTCTTATTACATGTATATTCATATTCCTTTTATTATAAACTCCCATTTGACCTATTGACGATTCTGATACAGTTTACTATTCTTCAGTTATGCCCAGTTTATTAGTTACAGTCTCTCACAATCAAAAACACTTTCTGGTTTGATCTTATACAAATATCGTCTTCTATTTTATGATATGATAAGGTCTGATTTACTTGTATATGAACTATGTATGTCCGAAATACATAATTCATATAACGGAGACTGATATTAGTGTTCTGAACTGAAGCGGTTTGATTAGACGAGAAGTTACTATCTCGTCAGAGGAGCAATAATAACTCAGAGTTGACTATGGGCTGCTTTGTGGGCTGGTTTATACGTCTGTGATCTGGACACTAATTCGATGTTCTCATTGGCGACTTTTATCACGTAATATATTCTCAGGTCGTAAGAACACGTCAAATACATGAAAATGACTTAATTGAAAACAATATTTCTTAACTTAATTCATATTTATTGTTTTTAAATAGGAATATTTATTGAAATCCGATGTAACACACACACTTCTACCTGAACTTTGTGCTAATGATGTCATTCAGAAGAACGATAAAAGTTCTACAACCAAACCATTCAGTTCAAAGAACAAAACTCCATCAAAAACAATTGTATCAACTAAGAGTATAAATAATGGATGAAAATAAATATTGAGTAATGAAAATTACTGTTACGAGTAGGTGAATGAGCTGATATTATTAAAACTGGTATATGAATGAAGGGGGTAAGGGATTTGTTAAAATCAGAAAATATAACACATCATAATCTATTGTTCTGATAAAGTTTTATAATGAGTACTGCTACAGAATTGATAGTTTCGTTTAAGCAATCAACATCCAAATTCTAATCAAGTCATTTACTGATAACAATAAACAATCAATATTATACACAATCAATTACAAAACCAGAAGTAAACCAATACTGATAATCAACATAAGTCTAAAAGTAAATGAAGACAATCAATCATGAATAAGGCCATCAAAATGATACAATATAATATTTATGAAATAACTAGAAAGTCCACTTTTATATGAAGTAGTCTCTGAAAATATCCAAAATGACAATTGTTATATCCTAGCGAAGATTAAATTACGAGTAACTTCTGAGACCTATTAATGAACTAATATTATCTATATATTCCTATGGTATAACTATTCAGTATTTAGATTGTGTTTATTTATATTCATCTTATTATAAGGTTCATTTTGACCTATGGATTATTATGATACGATTTACTGTTCTCAAGTTATGTTCAGTTTATTGATTACCGTCTCCCACGTTCACAGTCACATTTCGGCTTTATTGTGTATAAATGTTATTTACTATTTTATGGTCTGATGCGGTCTGTTTGACTGCTATAAAAACCAAATATGTTTGGAATAAATGATTCTCAGTGCGAACTGTTATTGTCGTTCTGGATTCAATTGGATGGGTTTGGAGAACAAAGGAACAATAAGGAAGCTAGGCTGTTCATATTGGTTCAACATCATTGGCTTGGTACAGTGCTTAGATTGTATAAATCGTGTTCCGATTGGCGGATAAATCACGTGGTAAAGTCATAGTAACAATGAAAGCTCTCCACTTAAATCATCTAGCTCAAGGAACTCAGAAATACCAAATGACTATGTGAATGCATATTAAGGAATTAAGCAACTATTTATATGAAAACTATCCTAATCACAATTGGTCAATCAAAAGTCATGCAGTTACTAGTCAACCTAATATTTCACAAATATTCAAATGAATACAGAAATCAAGGAAAATCTCTTTTTCTTTTCTTTATTTATCAATATAACTAACCTTTCTACTGAGTCCTCCATCTAACAAATTTGTTTTAATTTTATCCCAGTAAAATTGAGATATTAATTCGAGATTATTATTTTTGACTAATTCACTTGATATGATTGTATTGCACTAAACAAAACAAAAAAGAACAAAGAATGATGATGATGATCAGGAAAAGCTTCAAGTATCATTAAATTCCCATAGATGTTTAGGACTGCAATCGATCAGTCTCTAATTGGTAATAGGTACATTCTGTGCAAATTGTCTCGATATTGGCTTAATTCAAAAGCATTCTGAGCAAAGATGGATAATGGCTAGTGGTGGAATCCAGGATGCGCGTTTCGTCCTATTTGGGACTCATCAGCTGGATATACCTACATCTGAGTTAATGTTCACCCTGGGACTTGAACCCATTACCACTCTCGTCAAGAGAGATCGCGTTATCCACTTAGCTACTGAGTCCCGATAGCCACTTGCTTGTGCGATGTGGTGAAGTATTTGTTATAACGCTCAGATTTTCTTCGTCTTACGAATGGGATGTTAATCTTCTTTAGACGAATATCTACACTAGATTCCCTCCCAGTGTCTATACCAAAGGACTTCAACACAACTCAAATCAAGAACATGTGATTAGCCTGACTAGAACGTAAATATATTTCCACAGCCAAAACCGACAACAAACCGACACAATCCAACAACGATCCAATAATAATGAGGATAGGAGAATGTATAACTCATTTAATTCCTATCAGACTATCTAAAAGTCTGACTAAACAAACAACCAATTATTATCATTCTCGTCCACACATTAGTATTGTTTACTTGCATCTTCCAAATGAAGTGTAGGATTGCAATTGATTAGTTTCTTATTGGCATATGTGGCATATGTCAGTCACCATCCATCTTTGCTCATACTGAAAAAGATTGTTATCACGTTGTACATATATTTTGCTGGTCGGTTAAATCTTTCAAATTTTAACCTCGGATATATTTTTCAATCATCTATAATAAACCAAACTTTGGTTCAAAGTTACTCAATAGTTGAACTTTGGTTGTTCTAATTTTAATATAACCTATTGTGTCATTGAATAAAAATAAAGAGGATTCAGCGAAGAAAATGTTCTTTTCTACGAAAGGAATGATCGGAAGTTGGACTAATCGTCTTTGCACGCAAAGTTCAGATTTAAGTGCGTGGATTTTCAATGCCTCTGCAGTGCATAAGATTTTGATTTGACTTCTCTTTGATCCAGTCCATTTGACTGTGTTAATTACTTTAAAAGAAGACTCCTTTGGAGCTATGTGTCCATAGTTGATTAAATGCTTCTGTATTGAATTAGTAATTGTTTTGCATTCTCCTTTTAAAAGCCATGCCGGATAGTGTTCTGATATGTGTTTGGAAAGTGATCGCTTTGTGTGGCCAATGTAACCTTCCCACAGGAGTAAGTAACTTTATAGATGCACATTGATCTAGCTCAAAGCGGAGGTTTGTCCTTAACATATCCATAAATGGTAGGCCGGCTTGAGAAAACAATTCGAAGTCTAGCTGAGTAGAACGTTTTATTCAACAATTTTAAATTCCATATTTATAAAAAGAGTTTTCCTTTGTACTATCAGTGCTTTTTCAGGGTGATGTCTAAGTGTTAAGTTGTTATCAACAAATCTAGCTGGATAACTATTCTTAATAAGAGTTTGTCAAAGTTAAAATAGTTCCTCATCTATTGTATCAGTTAAACATATTCACCTGATCCTTCGGGATAAAAATGGTGAATTAAATTCCTCTTTCTACTCAGTTGGACCCAACTATGGAAATTCGTATTCTAAACTTATCTTGATAGTGTACATGTAATTAACTCATCATAATGTATACACATATTTTGGTGGAGTTTTGTTCTCTGAGCTGGATGGTTTGGTCGTGGAGCTTTCATCGTTCTTCTGAACGACATCACCAGCACGAACTTCAGTTAAGAGAACAAAACTCCACCAAAATCATCTACCTGAGCTACAAATCTTCTCCACCATCTCAAAATCATATGAGCGTAATACGCTTCTCGTTGTTCAAAAACTGGAGAATTTCGCCAAAAGGCAGGCTTCCACTCGAGAACAACTATACTTTCTCCATGAGTATACACATATTATTGTACACAAAAAATACTTACAATTTGTTCAAGATTATTATTATCAACACAAGCAATAACACGTGGTGCAATTTCATTCCAAAATACTTGAATACAATTTATCAGATAATCTCCATCATGTTTATTTAATTGACTATTAAGAGATAAACGTGTTCCAATTGTTAGATTAGATGAATTCAATGCAAACTTATAGAAATCTAATGAAATTGAACCATTCACTGATTCATAATGTTGAAAGTATTGCTTTGCATGTGATTTCAATAATTCCTATTCATTAAATTTAATAAAAGACTTAAAATTATGATTTAACGAAGGTTAAATTCAAAATATATCTATATATGTGATTCTGAGGGGATGAAATGCCGACACAAGCAGAAAAGTAAAGTGGAACAGTCGAATTAGAGCATGGATAGATTGAATATCTAGTTTGTTGCAGCTGATCAATGTGATAGATGATCATATGGATCCTAGAATTGATTGAAAAAAACCTATACTACTGGGTAATGATGAGTAGTGTAGTGTAATAAGCGAAAATGTGTGAGCAATGAAGAAATAAATCGAGTTTTATAAAAGCACTGGAAATATTTTGTTTAGGAAATGTTGAAACGTTGAAAAATCTTTGCTAAGTATTTCGGAAAGCGTTTAGTCAAGCATTTTAATTAATTAAACACTAGTTTCAAAGTAGTTTTTCACTCCCTTTCATAGAATTCAGGCATCATTAACGTTCAAGTCTCATGAAAAACACATTACTTTGGGAGAACTATATCAGATCATAATGATCTGTGTATGTAATATCATTGTATTCAGAATGGAGCATCGTCGTTGTTTTAATCATGGGATATTGTCTCACTTTTGACAAGTTTTCTTAGGAGGCCACACACGGAGCCTTCGACTTAAACGTCTGATCCACAAAGCAGTGGTTCAACGTCGGGAGATGCAGTCCCATGGCAACCGGTGGCCAACAGTGGGTTCATGCGCCTTTTGTTCCATCAGAATCCTGGAGCCCATGTGCACCAATGGTTCGGAATCAGGGTTTTTCAACTCCCTTAGGTGAACTCTTCGTATCCACCATCCCAGTTAAAGCGCCGGATATTCGCTTTTCATCCTCTTAATTTTGTAAACACTCCCACCACGAGAAGGCAGTGAGTAGGACTTTTGCGGAAGTGGCTGTATACGCGTGGTCATTTGAAAGCATTTGGCAAGGGAGAGCGGACTCTTTTCACCCTTGACCGTACCAGTGCATTCGGGGGTAAGTACAAACTGATGCCCATACTCTAATATAGTTGGATTAATTAGTTTGAGTATATCATATAATCAAATAAATTAAATTAAAATATAAATAAATGTCAAAAGTTTTCCTTTTCTATTTTAAGAAACTTGCCGTTATTATTTGACAATAAAATTCATCTACTGATGAAGCTTGCTCAATTCGGTCAAATTGAATAAGTTGATGAGACTTTTCATTATTTGATATATTCGGTACAGAATGATAATAAATGCCTGGTTGAATTGATATATACTCGATCTGTTTAGTAAAGTATATTAAATGATTAACATATATCAATAATTAATAATGTTGTATTTTGTACATTATTAGTTATAATGACTATTCAGTGATCATTTAACAGTCTTCTATTGATCTGGTTCATTGTATTGATCAGTTAATTTATTGTGTGGAGGTATATTTGGAATATTGACAGTGCCGGTACTATTTGTGTTACTTAAACCGATTTCAATCGATGTTTTAGTCAAAGGGAGCATTACTTACCTCAATATATCATTAAAATTACAACCTGAGTCATGTTAGATAACAATTAAAAACCTGTTAGAGTTCGTAAGTGAGACCTAAGATCCTGGGTTTAACCCTCGGTGATGTCATGAGTGAATACTATTGTGAAGTTCAATATTGGGACAAAACTGTAGTTCAATGTCTCAAGATTTCCAATGGTGGTTTAATTTAGATCGTTTTTGATTTTAATAAAACTTTCGTCATGAGAATGTCCGTCTATGGCTTCCAACTGCCTAACATATATTGTTAATGATCAGATTTCAGATTCAGATTTGTGTAGTAAGGAGAGAAGGCCTACGGCCTATGTTATTCCTCTTCTAGTATGCTTCTGTGAGTGTCCAGTCTTCTCTTGAAAGAGTCAATTGAAGGTGCGGACACCACTGCTTCAGGCAGCAGGTTCCAAGTATTGATGACTCGGTGTGAAAACCTGTATGCCACGGGTATTTTGTTCGTTCTTGGCTTTTCTACTCGCCTGCTATGTCCTCTGAGGTGTCCCGATCTAGTGGGAAGAAAGAGAGAGTATAAGTTAGGTCCGAAATCATTTCTCAGTATTCTGTACATCAATATTAGATCTCCCCTTAGTCTGCGATAGGACAGAGTAAAGAGGTCTAGCTTTTCAAGCCGCTCTTTGTATGGTAAACCCCAGAGTTCTGAAATTGCACGGGTGGCGGCCGTCTGTACTTTTTCTAGTATATCCGAGTCACCCTTTAAACAGGGGCTTGCAGCCTGAGAGCAGTTCTCAAGCTTAGTTCTCATTAAGGATGTGTACATTGTGGTGAACATGGTAGTATCAAGCTTAGTGAATGTCCTTTTTAAAGCCCAGAGGGTTCAAAACCCCTTAACTGCGACCTCCCAGCAATGGGACGTCGTCTTAAGATCATTGCTCACTGTCACCCCTAGGTCCTTATGAGACCGGACTACGGGTAATGACACATCCCCTATGCTGTACGTATTAACCTTTGAATCCCCCAAGTGCATGTAGACACACTTTTCCGAGTTTATAGGCATTAGCCACTCTTTAGGCCAGTTTATCATATTATTTAAGTCCGCCTGAAGAGTAAATGCGTCTTTGTCTCTAGTTATTACTCGCCAAATTTTTACATCGTCAGCGTATAATAACATTGGAGACTGTACTATACTTGTAAGTATTAAATTTATGCTAAAATCCATCTATCATAAATCAGATGTTGAAATTTCTAAATATGTAGCGTCTAATTGTCAGTGCTTTTCCATCATAGTTATTTTATATGAAATAAACCGTTGGACAAAGAGTCTCATGAATGGAACTGATGAAACAACACACAATAAATTAACATATATTACTTATATGTTAACCCAAATCTTTAATCACATTAAAAGTATAAAATCTGTAATTTGTAAACAAGTTTGGTTGAAGAAGAATGATAATTTTGAATTTTCTGTTGAGCTTCGGTTTAGGGCATTCGTCAGCGGGATATAGATTGAATTAAAGTATGCTCCGTGAAGGATTTTGTCGATGCACACTGATTGGCTATTTCTTAAGGAATCAGAGCTAGAGGATAACTGAAGAAGACTCTGGAATCTTCTCAAGTAAAAATTATAAATATACTGACATTTTTCTTATTGTGATTCCTACTTTCATACAACCTTGTTGTTTTGACTATAATTACGTTCCTGTTCAAACATGTTCTTATTCGAGGACTTGTTGAGTGAAGTAGTGTCCAAGACTACCAAGCAATAATATTAGATGAGCCCTAATAAAAAAATCATAACAGTATTAGATAATGGTTGATGAGATAGCTCATCTTCATTGATCGAGACAGTTAGGCCATGTTTTATTTATGTCTAGCCATCTACTGTACGGATAAGAGGTGTTAGTTGATGCAGAAGTAACTTAAAAGAGCGCTAATGGATTGAGTGGACAAACCAAAATGTGACATCAGTTTGTGAAATCATTATCCATCTGGTTGAACCATATTGGTAGATACAGACCAGCTTGTTAGTGCCAGTATGATAATCGCTTTAAATGGTTAAAAATATTGTGTGACATGAATCAGAATCACTCAAAAGAGTACAAATTAATTCATTCTTTATCTTTCACTAAATCTTGAATCTCAGTATTCCTTCATACGTAATATTCCACTCTGTCTTCTCGAAGCACATCTTAAGCGTTTGGTATTGCTTAGTATAACTGGTTGTTATTCTTTCCTTTTTAATTCCTCCTTCTTATTAACTTCTTTCGATATATTTCTCATATTTTGCTTTTCTTTTGGCTTGATTATCTCCTCTCTCATTGTGTCATTGTAAGATGTTACAAATTTAACGAAAACTTCATTTTCACCCAATACCATTATTAATAGAAATTCATCAAGTCTATGCCTTAGTTAAACCATCTCAATCCATTGAATTATATTTAAACCCAATTAGCTTTAATTCCAATATAGTTAATTCAACCAGTCATCTACAACGTAGCACCAAACATATATATGCGTCGGTCGAAGTTGCCATGCCTCATTGGCACAATAAGATGAACACCAAATACATAGGAATAGTTACTTCAGTAGTAATAAGTCTATTATCAGTGAATCATATTAAATTTGAAATTATATCTTCCAATTATTTTTCTGCAGACTTCTTTTTGACAAATAATAAAATTAAATTCAAGATTTTAATCTGAAAATAAATAGTTTATCACAAAGAGGTTTTGTGGAGATCTTAGTAATTTAATAGTTGAATTCATGAATCAAGTAAAGCTAGACCACCATGGAAAACCTGGATGCACTGAACGGCCGTTTCGTCCAAGCATGGGACTTTTCAGCAGCACTTATTCATGATCCCGCTCGTGGGACTCGAAACCGGGACCTATTGGTCTCGTGCGCAAACGCTTAACCCCTAGACGAATGAACTAGCATGCAAAGGTGTTGATATATGTTGAGTCGGCTTCCGAGAACGACAATAGAGCCTCCAGTGGCCCTAAAGGAGCCGAAGAGTTTCAGTCAATCAGAGCATGATGGAGCTTTCTAGAATATTAACGTGGCATGCTACTATTGGTCAGTAGCATAATATGTCACTTAGCGGATTGGTCAAAATATTATGTTGATTTGACAAATGCTAATAATCTATAAATACCCGTGTTTTTCTGTACAAAAATGAACCTTTGAAGTAAAGTGTTTTTCGCTTAATTTGCGCCTTTTCTCTCGAATTCAGGTCGCTGCGTAGTTCTAGCTTGCGGGTTACCAGAATAGCTTAGGAAACGAATAAAGCGTTCAAATATCTAACTTCAACCAATCGACGAAGTTGCTCTACCTTCCCGTGAGCGGGATCGTGGATGCTCATTGCTGAGGAGTCTTATACTTGGACGAAACGGTCATTTAGTTCTTCCAGGTTTTACATGGTGGTCTAGTTTTAATTGACTCATGAAATCAACTATTAAGTGAAATAGTTTATATTTATTTCTTGGAATCTATGACAATTCTCTATGACATATTATACTATTAAAGATAAATTTCGAATAGTATTTCATTCCAAATTGTAGAGGCATATGGTTTAAAGATGGTTTATATCATGTCCTTATGCTCAGAGTATATAGCACGTGATATAAGTCACCAATGAGAACATAGAATTGGTGTACAGATCATAGACCTATAAACGAGTATGAGCAACTCATAGTCAACTCTGAGTTATTATTGCTCCTCTGACGAGATAGTAACTTCTCGTCTAATCAAACCGCTTCAGTTCAGAACACTAATATCAGTCTCCGTTATATGAATTATGTATTTCGGACATACATAGTTCATATACAAGTAAATCAGACCTTATCATATCATAAAATAGAAGACGATATTTGTATAAGATCAAACCAGAAAGTGTTTTTGATTGTGAGAGACTGTAACTAATAAACTGGGCATAACTGAAGAATAGTAAACTGTATCAGAATCGTCAATAGGTCAAATGGGAGTTTATAATAAAAGGAATATGAATATACATGTAATAAGAATATATATGTATATAGTAACAGTGGATAAATAGATCCTAGCAGCTATCATCCATTTATTGTTTGTTATATTAATATAAAGTCTCTACATTGATATTATGTAAACTAGACGACCACTGATGGTGTTATTCTTTACCTTGTGATTAATATGTGAAATAAGCTTTTGGATTTCGGCTCTGTGACATTCCACTATTTGAGGATTGTAAACTTATAAGTGTTTCCTATGTTTTCCTTATATCTTTCATGCTGTTTGAACATCTATTTTTACTAGTTGAGGAGTTTTGTTGAGTTCATCCTAGCAGCTATCATCAATTTATTCTTCGTCTGAATATAACAGTTTACAAGATAACATTGATTAGGTGTCGTTAGAGGGTTCTAAGAAGATATTTTATATTCATTTATACGAAAACAATGTAAATATCATCAACGGTATTGCCTGATCGTTGTATCATAGATACCGTGTAGTTATTTAGTTGAATTCAATTTAAAGATAGTTTCTTTCACGAATGATACATTAGAAAGTCAACCCTTACTCATCAGGCAATAGTTCAGCATCGGATTATCAAACTTTCATAAATAAATTGTGACTAATGGACTTCAACTACTCTGGAAGACTGATTTTAGCAAAGATATTGGATAACTGTCTTTTAACATTACTAGCTGATGAAATTGAGAAATTTAGAGCATCTGATACTAATTTCATGTTTTCAAATTATCTTTAAACACTGAGATACCTGAAAGATATATGTGCAATTAGTTCCCTTTTTTATGATATTTACTAGAGCCAGATTAAACACTGATGCAGAGTAATATGACTACGTTATATTATATGGTTTCCCAACAGCTGCTTACAATCATATCTATACTGAAAACTTTGTGTCGAACATTATTTGTGGTTATGAAAGCTCATTTATGAATAGGTCCAAACAAACTAACTCAAATTTCTATTACTTATCTACCTGAAGATAATATTCAGTAGTATATATTCCTAACCATAAAATGTTGTTATAAACCGAATAACTTACGTGTTGAATCTCTTTAGGTTTTGGGTGACACTTGAAGAATCCTATTGTGTAGGTAAATAAATCTTTTGCCAGCTAAAACAGAGTAAAATCACGGTAGTGTTAGTATGATACTTATAGTACTGAATCAACTAACAGATAGTATATATGTTCTAATCAAATATTTGCATAACTTTGTTCAAATAAGAAATTAACATTAACACCAAGGAAATCTCAACATTGTTTTCTTGATCCTGGTCATTTCTACAGTCTTCCGTAACGCAAACAGTAATGAATATATATCTTAGACTGAGTTTGGAAATATTGTTATCTTACGGCATTGGGATCAGTGGTGAATATATGTGATTTAAATGTTTACTCGCTAAAGACAGCAATTAGGACAGCATATTCTGTTCATTTACATTCATGAAAAAAAAATTCATCTGATATCTTCTAGTTTTATATTTGAATTATAAAATGAGTGACATGATCCTGAATATTGGAAATGACCTTTTAAGTGATGTGCAATAATTTCAATAGTTGAGATCATGAGTCAAGTGAAGTTAGACCGCCATGGAAAACCCGGAAGCACTGAACGGCCGTTTCATCCTATTGTGGGATTTCTCAGAAGTGCGCACCCCGACCTTGCCTCGCGAGAACCGAACCCAAGAACCCAATCTCGCGCTCGAGCGCTTAACCACTAAACAACTGAGTCTAACTTCAACTAATCCACGAAATTGAGCTACACATTCACCATTGTCATCAGTGAGTTACTATCCGACAACAGACCAGGTAATACTAATGAGTGATACATAAAATGACGTCTTTAGTATTCTTATTGACTACTAAGTACCATCCAGAAAAATAGATTGTAAACTGATGCCAAGCTATTTAATTTTGCACACATATACGAAGAGAGGTTAATTTCATAGGGTTTTGAAATATTAAGAAAGATTTTGAGTTCAAGTACATGAATTTTGTTAGTGTTGTGTTCAGTGAGCTAGATGGTGTAATTATGAAGCGTTTGGACAATATGAACAACAGTTTCTTCAGATTAATGTAAACTAACAGCCCAATTTCATATATATTTTTGGTAAAATGTTTAGCTTGAAAGAAATGAAGGTTGTATTCATTTCAAATTGTCAACTTACTTTGTAGTGTCATTTATTATGTTAAACCCATATACCTTATTCTAGCTTTCAGACAGGCCAATCTATTCATTCACTTATCAACCTTGACTGTTTTTGTGTAAGCGTATGTGTGTACACTTATTATCCCATTCATCACATATCTGTCATTTATTTCTGTAATTATAAATATTAATTAACGCCTGATTAAATGGAGTTGGGTGACATACCTTCTCCACTGCGTGTTGTTTCGCTCTCTCTTCTTCGCTTCCTTTGCTATGTATCTTTGATCATCTATTCAGATCAACGATTCGAAAATCTATTCTCGTATTTGACTCTGTTATTCACTAACGCGATCTAAGTCAATAATTATATACGAGGAATGATCATATGTATCTCTGGGTGGAGATCAATGTCTTGTGTGTCAAGTTCTTCTTAGTGCAGATCAAATGCAATCGACCAAGTTGCAATGTGGCCAATAGTCTAGATGACTCGTCATTGCGTGCTCTATGTTGAGGTAATATGGTGGTTGGAGGTAGTTAACAGGAAACCCTGGACCCGGGTTTCGTGTTACTTGACAGTTGTCAGCAAAGGGAACTGGTGGTCTCTTACGGATTCGATCCCGTGTCACCCAGCTTCACAGTTAGAGACGTTACCACTGGGCTATCCGGGCCGCGACCAACCCGGCTCCAGGGTTTCCTGTTGACTACCTCCAACCACTATCTTAGTTTTCCTCATAATGAGCATATATAGAACTTAATTTATTGAGATAAATGTATATGACCGAACTCATAAAATTTACCATCAATCAATGAGCAAAACATTTAATGAAAATTATGTATTATACTAATTATATTACAATTCAATACATATAACTGATTTACTTACATTACATGTTACATCACCAACAATATACATGATAATTTCCATTTGATAAAAGTATTTAGTTTGAAATGCCATTAAGTCAGCTATTGTAATGTATTCTAATGAATTTAATAAACTACTGGCAATATATTCATTTGGATACCATAAACATGAATTTATATTACTAAAAATATGTAGAGAGAGACAGATAAAATGTATTTTGTAAATTATACAGCATAATTGTAATTTTCCAGGTTTAAAACTGTTATAATATAGTGAACTCTAGTCACAAGATTATTTACTAATTGTTTATTTAAACACATAAACAGTGGTACAAGGAGGCACCGAATAGATATGTACCACATAAATCATTCAATTTGTGTGAGGGATGGGATACTGAACGGGTGCCCAAAACCGAAGCAGGTGGTTTTCTTAGGGGGTCACACCCTTCGACTTAAAGGTCTGATCCAAAAGGAAGTGGAGCAACATCAGGAGATGCAGTCTCATGGCCAACAATAAGTACACACACCAAATGTTCCGTCAGGATCCTGGGATTCATGTGCACCATTGGTTCGAAATCAGGGTTTCCAACTCCCTTAGGTGAACTCTCCGTATCCATCATCCAGGTTAAAGCGCCGGATATTCAATTTTCGTTCTCTCGATTCCGTAAACAACGGTACTGCCGCGAGAAGGCAGTGAGTAGGACTTTTGTGGAAGTGGCTGTATACGCGTGGTCATGTGAAAGCATTTGGAGAGGTAGAGTGTTGGGATATTCAGAAAAATATCCCAATAATTATCATGTTAAGTCTAATGGTGTCCTTGGACTTTAAATGGACATTTTCTATTGGTCAATATTTATTTCACTTGTCAAATATTGTACATATGTTGTTTACTATTTTATGGTACGATGTGGTTTGTTTGATTGGTATATTAACAGTATGTCTGAAATATAATGGTTCAGATCTCAGAGGCTGAGACTTGCGTTCTAGACTCAGCTGGCTGGGCTAGACAGGGAAGCAGCGTCAACCAGAACTCTAGGACGTTCGTGCGTGTTTTACGTGCCATTGATCCGATCGATAATATGCTGCGCTCTAATTTGTAGTCCACAAAACACAACAGAGAGCGAACTCTCCCCACCCTCGACCGCACCAGGGCATTTGGGGGGAGTCACAAGGCTATTTGTAACTAATGTGGCATCGAAGTTGCCACAATTGTCAGATGAAGTGAAGAGTTATAGTACATTGTAAGTACAGCATTGTCAGAATGTGTGAATATCAAACGAGAAGATGTTTCGGAATGCAGAAAAAACTGAAAGATGAAAATATATGATTGAAGACTATGTATATGTATTATATAAATACTTTGTAACTAATTGCAGTAAAAATACAGTCCTGTCACCCATTGTCTTGATCTATAATAACTATAAATGTAATTGTTAATCAATCGGTGATCTGTAAAATTGATGTTAAGTCCTAAATAAGCGAATGTTTTTTTTTTAAAATTTGAAGTGACTATTTACTAAATCGCAGTTTATTTAAACAAAATAAGGAAAATCAACTCATGTGGTATATCTCTTCTTGATTCGACTTTGCCAATGATGTATATTTATCCATTTATTACTATTAGATCTTGTATGTCAGTTTGTGTACTAAACAACTGTAAACCATAATATTTTAGAGATGCTATTTATAAACGTTAATTATACACACAATATATTGCCAAAAATATCGTTATATATTAGTGTTTTTAATTGAGGTAATTTCAAATTTACTTACTACTTACGTACACCTGTTACCCTACGTGAAGGAGAATAGGCCCCACCAGCACTCTTCATCCAACTCTGCCTTGGACAATCCTTTCCAGTTGTTATTCATACTATTAATGTCTGTTTTCAATTCCAGACGTAGTATGTTCTTTGGAGTTCCTCCTTTTCATTTCCCTTCAGGATTCCAAATTAGTGCTTAACTTGTGATTCACTTTGATGATTTACTTAATGTATGTCCCATCCATTTCCAACGTCTTTCCCTAATTTTATTCCTCAACTGGAAGCTCGGTTATTATCTCCCACAGTAGGCTGTTTGTTATGGTATCCGGATCTTGAGTAGACAATTGTTTAGAAATGGTTGTATTCTTTTCCTAGTGGTCGTGGTAGTTCTATAAGTTTCACCTCCGTACAGTACAATTGTCTTGATGTTCGTATTGAAGATTCTCACTTTGATATTGGTTGACAGTTGTTTAGAGTGCCATATATTCTTCAAGTGTAGGAATGCTGTCCTTGCTTTGCCAATCCTTGCATTTACGTCTGCATCAGATCCTCCTTGTTCATCGATGATCCTTCCCAGGTACATGAACTTTTCCACCTTTTCCAAAATTTCTCCATCAAGCGTGATTGAATTGGTGTTTTTCATGTTGTATTTGAGGATCTTGATTTTTCCCTTGTGTATACTGAGGCCTACTGATTGAGAAGCTGTTGCTATTACGCTAGCTGTCTTTATCTGCATTTGTTCGTGTTTAGGACAGAAAAAGGTCAGATCATCAGCAAAGTTCAAATTGTCTGATTGCATTCAACCTGTCTATTGTATTCCATGCTTCCCTTGAAATGTCAAGGTCATCATAATCCAACCAACCACCCGAAGAAAGAGAAATATGGAAAGTAGGCAGCCTTGTCTGACACTGGTCCTTACTTGGAATGTATCCATCAACTGTCCTTCATACATGAAGTGATTTTAAAAGACCCAACAAAGCAGTTCGATTAATAATAAATGATATCATATCATATCATAACATCAACTATTATGAAAAGAACCGTAAGATACAAAATGGTGTTTTAGACAAAAAAATTTGTACTTACTTAGCAACTAAATTTGGATCAGATAATTGATTATTTAATTCTTCAATTAATAATGTTTTACATTGTATAAAATGTTCTTTAGTTATATCATCAGTTACACTCTTTAAAAATTCTTTATAATAATTCTGAAAATGAAAGAAATTTATCTTTTTAAACAAAAACACTGAAACAAAGAAATTATTGATTATTGAAATATTTAAAAAAATATTTGAAGAAACTGGAACTATGAGTATAAAAGAAATATCTTCAATCAATTCTTCTCCCCTGGCCAACTTCAAGGCTAATTAATCAATAGTAACCTTAGCTATTGGTTAAACAAAGGGGAAAGCAAGATTCTTGGATACAACATAACAAGTACCAATCGAATCACACTTGATGAAGAAGATTTGGGAAACGCAAAACCTATCACATATCAGGGCAGCATCATTGATGAACATGGTGAATTCGATGCAAATGTGAAGGCGCGGATCGGGAAAACAAGAGCGGTATATCGACAATTGAAGAATATCTGGAAGTCAAAATAAATGTCAATCAACACCAAGGTCAGAATTTCCAATACAAATGTCAAAACAGTTCTACTGTATGTGCCGGAATCCCGGAGAACTACGAAAGCCATCATCCACAAGATACAAGGGTTTAATAACAGTTGTCTAAGCAAAATACTTTGGATCCTTTGGCCAGGCACTGTCAGCAACAACCTATTTTTAACAGGTTATATTGAAGATTTTGAACTCATGATGTAGAAGTCCAAATATGAATAATTTAACTGTTAAAGCAACTTTATAATTATAAACTGTTTCAGTGAATGCTGTCTATGATAATGTTGCGGTTATATTGTGTGAACGAGAACACAAGTGGGACGATCGAACGTTTTTATATACGAAATTAGAGATCATCTGAGGACTGTTTAGTAGAGACTACATTTGCAAAATGTCAATCAATTGTCTCAGAATTTGTTGTTCCTTCGTTTCCATATCAATAACTCTCTGTTCTCGTCCTCTTTTCTTTCATCTTCTTATCCTTCTGCCTCCAGTCATTTCACTTTCAATCGATGATACATACTACTTTTATCTGTCGACATCAGTAGCACACATAACAATATTTTCAGTTATTTTCAGGATTTGCCTAAATAAGATCTCAACATTTAAGCTTAATGACCAATGAGGTCGAAGTTTCTTTACTTCAAACTTTGATCATGATGATTACCTCATTAGATAGTGTAATTGACTTCATCAGATCAATCAATGTAAACTATCCAACAATTTTGTCATTATTGTTATATGTTGGTTAGAATAAAGTGTATACAGAGAGTTGTATTTTCATATTCACCCAGTAGCGGTTTTCTTCTTGTTTTCTTATCGTTCATTAAAAAAACCAGGGTTGTAGACAGTTAGCAACTTTTTAGAGAGTTAGTTTTCTATAGGACGAAGTCCCTAACCCCATGCTCAACCCTCCTCTTTTATCCAGGCTTGGGAGCTGCAGTAGCCCCATGGAGGCTCCTGGTGAAATCTTCAAGGTCACATGGAATCGTCAAGGCAAAGGATGAGAAGAAGACCAAAGAACACATTACGCCGAGAAATGAAGATAGACATGAGAACAATGAACAAAAATTGAATAGAACTAGAAAGGAAGGCCCAGGACAGAGCGAGTTGGAGAATGCTGGTCAGCAGTCAATGCTCCTTTGGGAGTAACAGACGCAAGTAAGTAAGTAAGTAAGTAAAGTAATCCATTTGTATTATTCTGTAAAACTGAATCAATATTAGATCTCATCGTTTTAATAAGAAAAAATCGTACTACAACAAACTATAAAAGTGATTTGTTTTTCTGCAAACTACATTTTCAATACAAGACTTAACATACAATAATGAATTGACAATATATTGTTTGCCTTTGGCATAAATGTTCTAATATGATTGATTATATACACCTGATATGATGATGGATCTTTACAATTAGATCGACATTGAAATGTACATATTCATAGACAAAATCAATAATTCGTTGATATTTCGGATCAATTTTCTTTTCAAATATTATGCCTTTATGATTTCAATGAATGATTGGAACATATTTGTATCATCATATGGTTTGTTATATATATATATATGTCGTTACAGTGTATACTGCAATAATTATCTGTTTTGCCAGAAAATATGTCATGTGCATCAAATAATAATCAAGAACCTGGTGCAGTTTTGTTGGACGCTGATTATCATAATGATCCACTATTTACTTGTAATATTCCCAATACATTTGATCACAATATTTCCGAAGAATCAAACTTCGATAACCTCATATCAAGCGTTGTTCAGCATCACTACTCAGTCATTTTCAGTCGATTCTCTGCTCAGTGCGTCAAATATATTTTAAATAAATTCAAATTAATTGTAACTTGGGCATATGAGGATCTAACACTGTTTCGTGGGGGAGAATGAACCCGGAAAATTTGGAATCCGGATATCAACTCCGGATCTTCAAAAAAGGGGAAGTGTGTTAGGACCCGAGTTATACCCGGTAGATTAATTATTGCTTTATATGATGGAAAGAAAAGTCAATTTTCGATTGAATTACTCATTATGAGTTTTATTCAATATTATATCCGTTTTGATTCAACATGACGATCATTCAGTGTGGTATTTGATTTGTTTTCCCAGTATAATATTTTCTTCTGTATAATATACGATATTCTTGTATTCACTTGACATGAACTATGCTCAATAAGTGATCTGTTATAACTGAGTATGTGATTTAATCCTAATTATTAATCAAAATGGGTGTACCATCAATATATAAACCAGTGTATTTTAAACTATTTTGATTCGTCGTTGTCATAGTGTTTGGGGCTAATAAACCTTCATTTATACCAGTCTTGTGTTCTTACTTTCGCATCGCCGGAATTGCCGTGGTTCCTCGTTCCGAATATAAGTGATCAGCGTTTTTGTTTTTCTGGCACAGCAATTAGCGACGACCAGAATATAACATTATCATAATAAAACTCTATATGAACTATTAAACATGAACGGATGGTGTCCTCTACTTATGCGGACCGATATCAGTAGTATGTAATAGAGGTTAAGAGCGTAATTCTCACCATAACAGGAAAGGATTTTTCTAGAAGTTTTAGTCGATTTTTTATAGAGGGAAAGTTATGAAGTTTTGTCGTCAAGTTATCATTATCGATTCTGTTAATAACAAGCTAGATATGAATAGTGATGTTATGTAGTTATTGACTTTGTCTATATAATGAATGTCTTCAAGTTAAATAAAGGTAAATCACAAGATGATGAAAGACAGATGAAAACAAAGTGATATAAAGTCAAAACACATATCGATAGATCTAAAGTTCCTAACTTCGATTGCCAATAATGTTACACTAGAACGAACCAGCTGTTCAATGCTTCCTGATTTTGATTAATTGTATAGCTAAAATTAATTTTATCTTCACTACTGCCATATACCAATAATGGTAGATCGATTTTGTGGCCTGTGAGTATTAAATTAATTGCAAAATCTTAAAGTCATAAGTTCGGTATGTATATAATCGTTAGTGTGCACTGTTTTACAGTCTGAGTGTTGGAGGAAACAGATATATGATACTCTACGGTCTACAAATTTTCTCCATTTGATTCTTATCAGTAGTAAAAATCTTTCTTATTAACCGAATCGAGTCCGAATGCTTGTAATGTGAAGAAATGAAAAACGTCATGGTTAAGACTTCAGTAGGTACCCAAAGATAATTTTCTTCATAAACTGATATAAACTGAAGATTAATATGTCCAACCAGAATGACTTATACCTATTCAAGGAGTTCAGACAGGTATATTGCACATAACTAATTATATCATAATATCTGTACTTCAGCCCTTGCACCTTTGTGTTGATAAATACATCTAGTTCTACATCGAATCGTCGGATTACTGAGTTTAAGTATGACACGATTTATCATTCAAATTCAATGTTATGACAGAAAGTCATTAAAAACCAGATAGCTTACGACAGCTGCCTCGTTGGATTTCAGACTCCCCACATAACCTTACACAAGATTGTGTCGTCGAACGATATTATGATTACTGAGAGTGTTGAAAACCATTTGTTCTATTTAATGTGAGAGTATGACTGTGATCATCTAGGTACTATCTAATGCTAATCATTCAGTACTTCGTGTTCGTTTTCAATAATGTTTTGCATAAAATGCTTTAAAGATGCAATGATCAATTGAAAAAGAAATATACTTATTTCATGTTTGTTTAGTCACACTTCTAATGTTGATACTCTAACTATCATATATTTAATGATATACTAATCAAATCATATTAGAAATCCTCTATTCGGATCTGCTGAATTACAAATTTTTGATTGAACTCATGAACCGATTGGTGTTAGACCACCATGGAAAACCTGGAAGCACTGGACGACCGTGGGACTCTTCAGTAGTACGCATCCACGATACCGGGATTCAAACCCAGAGCCTTCGGTCTCGCGCGCTAATGCTTAGCCTCTAGACCACTGAGCACTCATCCAACGGTGTTATTGTCTAACTTCAACCAATCCATGAAACTGAGCGACACATCTACCATTATCTTCAGTGAGTTACTATCTCACAACAGACAAGTCTTTAACAAGTTTTTAATGTTTAAACAGTTTAAAAAATAAAAAAAATTGAATCATAATACTTACCGAAATTTTTTCACATGGTCCTTTAATCATAAATTCCGGTCCATTTACATTTGTATTCACTGAACTTCTTTTAAAAACACATTAAAACAATCAAATAGGTAATTAAATCAGTCTAATGAATTTCTGAGATTGAAAGATGTTCGATTTTAAAAAGAAGTTATTGGGCATGAGCATCAGTCATGAAATTTTCAAGATATTTCATATCCATCGCGCTAGCTAACGACTATCTAAATAATGACAGGTTCAAGGTCAACAAGAATCAATCAACTTCGAGGTTCACAGGACAAGCTATAAACCACATGTGGAGAAATTTTAACACTTTACTTCTATCTGAAGTTTGTGCTGATGATATCGTTCAGAAGAGCGATGAAAGATCTACGATCAAAACATTCAGCTCAGAGAACAAAAACTCCATCAAAAACTATCCAAACTCACTAGCTTGATGGATAATCCATAGTGAGTTTGAAAAGAAAGATATTGGTTTCGGGTCTCAAAGTGAACTCCAACACTGGTGTAGGTTTTACATCCCACCTTAGTGAACGCCATAAGTCACTTTATTTTAAAAGAGCTTTGGAAGTTCAACTTAAAGTCAGTCATTTATAATCATGTGAAGGTAATTAAGATAGGAAACCTATGGATTATTAATGCATTATATCACCAAATTTTCTAAGGTTAGGATAGAATATTGACGATCGGTTTATGACTCAGTTTAAAATCATCATACTCTCAGGTCAAAGCCTTGATGAGTATAGGAGTTATTAACCTGTACTGTCGGGAAATGCCAGGAAAAAAATAAAATAGCTCCATAATGCTTCAACATTTTTTAAAAGCCTTTAGGCTGACGTCAACCTGTAATGATGAATAGTCTTGAATGCTATCACAGAAGTAAGACGCAAATGAATGGATCACCTAAAAATCTGGAGTCTAAGTAAGATGAAATATAATAAGACAGCATCTTTTAGTCTATCTACCTGACTTAAACAGTTGTTTATTGGAAGGGGTTTGTGGGGACGTGTTTGATTTGTAGATAGTGTTCATCACAAACTGACCTCATTTGGAGTACTATTGAAAGTCAGTAAAACATGGTAGTGGTCCAAGATTACTCTCAACAAATGTTCCACGCTTTACATATTTTAACCTAGCCAGTCGACGAATTCTCACTAAAACTTCAAGAACACCTTGAAGTGGTGGTTCTAATGGTGAAGTACTCACCGTTGGACCTGATTATCTTGGGTGCGATCCTCACTAGGTTTCTGAATGCACATACTAGGGAGAAAATGTTGTTCGGTACTCCTTGGTTTTTTCCATTCGTATTCCAAAGGAGTTCAATCTGTGAAAAACACTACCTACGAATCAAATAAATGAGTTTAATTTATTTCAACAAGAACAGTGGTTGCATGCTCACTTGATACACACATTAATTTGAAAAATTTCTATATTGTGTACTAGAACAACACATTTAATCGAACAATATTGTTTTCGATTAAATTCTCATCAGGCTTTACACTAATGTACAGTGATATTTATATGCATATTTGCGATTGTACAGCTCTGAAAATGAATTCACCAAAAAGAGAACTCTTTGCTGAACTAATCATTTTTATTTAACGTCTTAATGAGTATATTCCGTTTACATATATGCTTATCAGAATAGGGATTTGTGGAGATTGTAATAATTCTAACAGTTGAGAAGACGTGACGAGTGGAGTCCAATCCATGTCGGGTGTGAGACAGTCACCCACGTCAGACAATCGATGAAGTGTTGTGCGTGATCATGGATCGATTGAAGTTAGACATTAACCGTTGAATGATGACCGACTCAGTGGTCTAAAGGCTAGATGTTCATACGCTGAACTGAAGGTCCTGAATTTGATTCCCGTGTATGGGGTCGTGGATGCTCACTGCTGACTAGTCCCATACTGGAAAGAAGTGGCCTTCTAGTGATTCCAGGTTTTCAATGGTATTCTAGCTCAGATCAACTCATAAATTCAACATATATGGATGTAAGTAGCTGATGAGAAACAGCGAATTATTCAGCCTTAATCGTTGTTCTGGCTTTATTCAGATTTATAAAGGGAACCAATTACATCAAATGTTTTTACTTGAAGAATCACTCTTACAAAGGAACAAGACTTCCTTATGGAAACTCTTCTTTTTTAACTGTTCACAATTTCGTAAAATGAGTTAGATTTTTCGTAAACTTACTTCATTCTAGATTCCATTGTTAATAATTCACAATTGGAGGATCGAAGTTTGATGCTTAACTGTAATAAGCGAGATAAACATGCTCTGTGAAGTAAAAAGTATAACATGAAAAGATCAAGAAATAAAAAAAGTATTTGATGGATAGATCACTTAGAATATCTATATACAGGAATGATTTAATACAGAATGATTAATTAAGATCACTATAGATACCATTAGAATAAAAGAAATAAACCTAATGAATAGGGTGTATAGTTTTTCTTAATTTTCATTGATCTACTAAAAAATAAACAGATTATTGTTGCAAAGGTGGATAGTGGCTAGCAGTGGAATCCAGGATGCACATTTCGTTCTGTCGGAGACTCGTCAGCTGAATGTACCTGCATCTCAGTGTTGATGTTCATTCTGTGACTCGAACCTAGTACTATTCGCTACAAACTCTATTGCGTTATCCACTCATTGCACAAGCAAGTGGCTATCAAGACTCAGTAACAAAAGGGTCCCAAATAGGACTAAACGCACGTCCTGAATTACACTGCTAGCCACTATCGATCTTTGTTTATAAAGTTTGTGAATTAAGGCAATCTCAAGGCAAGACGTACAATATGCACATATACCAATAACAGACTGACAAATTGCAGTCTTAAACATCAGTGGGAAGATTCAGGCAAAAAATACCAAGATTATTATTGGTTTTAACAGTTTTATTTTTGGAAATTTTTATTACGTTTAAAGGTAATACTTACTACTTAAAAAGAAGCATCAAAAACTAGAAAGTTTCAAGTTCATAATTCAGTTTTTTAGCCAGTATTATAAATTAAACTGATCTAGAGTATAGTGAAATGTTGTTCAATGCAATCATTTAGTTTGCTTATGATTTGGTTGACTTCATGATTCATATCGTCCTTGATAGATCCATATTAGGACCAGTCATTAATAAGCAATCTACGATGCAGCAACTATCCAGGTTTCTTTAGTTGTGCTGTTCTCTCTGACCTGTACGATTTAATTGCAAAGATCTCATTATTTTTCTGCGTAGCATCACCAATATATGTAAAAGTGAGATATTTATTTAGTCCACAAGGGTTGAATCAGCTTGCTCTGATGACTTTTTCCGTGATTCTTTGTCTTTGGATGTTTTATAAACTTTATTTACCTCTGTCTTAGATAAATTACAACGTAACTACATGTTTAATGATCTTTAAGTAGTCAAAACTTGAAAGCACATTTTTGTATGTAACTTTTTTGAAGTAGATTTTTTTGGTAACTGCCGTGACCATTGGTGTTCAGCCGTGTCTGTTGTGAAGCAGTTACTCACTGAATAGAATGGTGGACGGTCACGTAATATCCTGGATTGGTTGAAGTTATATACCGTCTCAGTGGTTTAGAGGTTAAGCATTCTCGTGCGAGACCGAAGGCCCTGGGTTTGAGTCCTCTTGGTTCGGGATCATGAGTACGCCCTGGTAAGGAGTCTTTTAATGGGATGAAACGATCTTCCAGTCCTTCCACATTTCCAATGTTGATCTAATACTAACCCATTCATGATATCAATCTAAACTCAATAATCTCCACAACCCGATACTGACATACTTTATATGTCAACCTCTTGATATGTTCAGCAGAATTTTCTGAACCTTGAAGAAATCAATTCACAAAACTAGAAGTTGTTTTCAATAATTTAAAATGCAAGTAAATACATCTTATTTTCTCTTACAGAAGGTCATTTATAGCTCCATTAGGAAAACAAATACTTCAGGCATTAACTGAATGTACGAGTTTTATGTTGAAAAATCAAACTAGCTGATGAAATGTTGGAAAAAGAATATTTAATATGATTATAATGATCCATGGATATTGTGATTCGATATGATTAAGTACGAAATAATGATGTTATTCTTTGTATTAATCACTGGTTGACATGTTCTTTTAGCTAGTTATTGAAGCCAATCTGTTTACAAATCGATATAATAAGATAAAATAGGTTTTCGATATAAGATTATACCACGGGTGATAAGATCACAATTACAGAAGAGCATTTGTATTGATTTAGTCTGAGTATTGATTAATTCACCTAGATTGTTTATTTAGTATCAATGTCCTTTTGTTAACTGTGGTGTGTGCTACTTATATTGAAATGAGTAGTATATAACGCGAATCAGGAACTAAATGTCTGACAGCAGAATATTGAGAAGATAAAGAAGGGAAGAACAGGAATAGAAAGCAATTGGTATGGAAATGCAGGAACAATGAAGTCTGGTACAATTAATGAGTATTTTGCAAATTAAGTATTAGTGTATGATTTTTCTATTTTACCAAGTAATTCTGTAATTTTTACTAGATATAATCGGTTGTCCTCACCTGCGTTCTCCTTCATTACAATAACTAATGATACAATAAGAGTGAGGTAACAGCTGATAATAAAACTTAACGACGACTGCTTTAGAAGATGCTCGCTTGTCTGAAAGTCAGGACAGAACACGCTACAGCAAGTAGAAAAGGAACTTTAAGACACAAGTTTATGACTCACTCATACAGTAAGAATCTAACCTCACATCAACATAATTAGGAAATTACAGTATGAACGTAATGATCCTGTAAAATGGAGAGGACTGAGTTATATATCCGCAGCTACTGAAGCAAGGTATAACATATGACAATAGTTTATCTATCACGTAAAACCTTACATGTTGGCAAATACAAAGACACAGTAATCTAAGTAATTATGCAAGAAAAATAGATGTCATAATTTCAGATAAAACAATTCTAAAGGTTCCGTCATTGATGTTTACGATTGGATTTTAATCAGTCAGTGTATGTATATTTGAATTGTGTATATCTGATTGAACTCAGTAAATTAGTGAAGATTTGATTAGCGCTTAAGGTAGATGGTATTGGATTCGAGTTACAATGTGAATATTATTGTTGGGATGTCATTACACACAGTTTATAAGCCTCAAATAACATGAAATGCTCATCCTGGATTACACTGCTAACCTCAACTCATAAATTCTGAGAGGACTGATTAGATTGTATTCCACTAAATGATTTTTGTAAATAAAGATAATACGATTAATTGTAATGATTATGAACTAACAACATTAAGAGCAAATTAAGTCAACTGTATTCTGTGAATTAAATATGTCACAGCACCAAATTCTATGTGACTAGCGTAAACATTCAAAGCTGTACTTGTCAATAGTTGAACATGAGAAAATTTGAAGTTATTTCAAGAAGATATCCCAACGAAGGGATACCTAATCCAATATCCCATTAAGTTGAACAGGTTAGTTATATTAATTTCTTAACACTAATGGCTTAAAACATTTTGTTGGTATTTACTCAGTAGTATAGTCTCTGAATTTCAAAGCATAAGAATTCACTTTGATGATGTTCTAAAGATTCAAAAGTGTTCAATTTGTAGACATGCAGCCCGAATAGATCAGTGGTAATGCTTCATATTCGGGAGCTAGATGATATTGATTAGAATCCTATACGTAGCACCAATTCCCGTTAGATTATGAGCACACCTTATTGATTAATGCTAATTAGCATAAAATCTAAGTTAAATAGGGTTTATAATAGACTTCCCTGTAGTGTGAATGAATAACTACATCATATTTGATTCATTGACAATTCCCTTTAAAACAAACTTCATGTTTGTCGATCAGAATGTTAAGGTATTTAACATAAAGTTTTCGACCATTCTCTTCAAAAATGAAAAAAAAGAAATTGACTTACTTTAAAGGGTAGTTGAGTTCCATTCCCGTTGAAATTTGCACATAAATGAAAGCTACAAGCAAAATAGAACATAAAACATACTGACAGTTATATTTCAACAATTGAAATCATGAGTCAATTGAAGTTAGACCACCATGGGAAAACCGGAAGCACTGGACAGCCGTTTCGTCCTATCAAGGGACTCCTCAGCAGTACGCATCCACGACCTCACCCCCTGCGGGATTCGAATCCACAACCTACCAGTCTCGCGCGTGAGCGCCTAGCCACTAGACCACTGAGACGGCCGGCATCCAATTGTGTTATTGTCTAACTTCAACTAATCCACGAAATTGAGCTACACATCCACCATTTTCATCAGTGAGTTACTATCTCACAGCTGACCCGGTTGAACTCAACTGGTCACTGCTTCTTAGTTATATGTGTAAACTAATCCATATGTTATGTAATATCATTTTTTAAATACAATCAAGTTAAATAATGAAAACTAATTGAAATAATGTTTAAGATTTTATGTACCTGAATTCATTTGATAGAAACTCTTAGAACTTGATTATGAATAGTCTTTTAATTGTATATCCAAGTGAGACACTCAATGACTTAGGTTAGAACCTTATTAAAATTACAATTATACTCTCAGATATAACATGAAGTCATGATACAAACTACTGAATAAGTTCTTGTCTAAGTAGTCACATTATTCATCGTCAGTTGATGTGTAATATGAAATGGGATACACATACAATATCACAAGATAAGTAACTATTACACTTTTAGCACTGTTCACTCAACAGATTATCATTTTCACTTGGGAAATATCTCAATAATTAGTCATTAGCAAAAACTATGATTATAATTTACTGGTTGAAATCATGAGTCAATTGAAGCTAGATCACCATGGAGAACCTGAAAGCACTGGATGGCCGTTTCATCCTTGTGTGGGACTCCTCAGCAGTGCGCATCCATGACCCCGCACCATGCGAGATTCGAACCCAGAACCCACCGGCCTCGCGCCAGGCGCTTAACCAACTCGACCACTGAGCCAGCCGGCATCCAACGGTGTTAATGTCTAATTTCAACCAATCCACGAAGTTGCGCCACCGTACATCATTGTCTTCAGTGAATTCCTATCTCACAACAGACCTGGTTGAACTCCACTGGTAACGACTTCTCACTAGAACTCCAGGAGTGTCTCATGAAGTCAGTCACTAGTGAGCAGGTGATTATTATTATCAGAATGGGTTTTGTGGAGATTTTGTATAGAAATTTCACTGGTTGAAATCATGAGTTTAACTTAATGCTTATTTATTATTGTTTTAACTACTAATAAAACTAGCACTACTACAACTAGTAGTATCACTACTACAGTGAACGAGAACACAAATAGGGACAATCAAGCGTACTTGAATACACAATTACAGAATTTCTTAATAAAATCTGAGAACTATACAGTAAATACTTGATTAATAAAATATCCATTAATTATCCCAGACTTTATTATCCCATCATTACTATGCTAATCAACCTTTATTCTTATTCAATTCTCTTTGATCTTCTCAACCTCGTATTGCCAGGCATTTTATTTTTGATTATTGATAAATACTACTTATATCTGTCAACATCAGTAGCACACACCACACTACTACAACTAGATAATCAATCATAAGTAATTAAAGTAATATGTATGGAAGAAGAAAAGCTAATGGATAAAAGTTTCAAGTTAATTTTAATACCAAAACAAATAAAAAACAACATATTTACCCTCATTTTTAAGATGATTATTCAGCTGTTGGTACCATAGAGACCCATAATCTTCAAAGACAGTTCCTTTAAATTCTGTCGTTAGATTGATAGGTGTCTGAAAAATGGAATATGTTTTATTTCTTGTCATAAAGAATAGGTAACGACAAATTTGTAAATTATATGTATTATGCAAAAGTTTGTATGTAGAGGGACTTTTGTGTAGATTATTGGATTCCATGATTTACATTATGAACTAATCTTAGCCTATTGAGCAGTAGAAGAGGTTGTAAACGACTTTTATGAATTCGTAGTATCATTAAATTAAGATAATAGTTCATACCTTCTGAAAAAGGACATTTATCTGTAGTAAAACGAATAACTTAGAAGTTGATTGCACAGTATCGTAAATTGATTGAAGCAAACAATGTAAACCACTGGTTGTTCACTTGGTAGTCTAAAGAGCAAATGATCTCTGTGAGACCTTAAAGTATTGGACTAGATATCTCAGTGGAGTCATACGTACTCACTACAAAGGAGTCCAAAGTTAGGACAAAACAGCTCTCCAATCCTTCCTCGTTTGTAACGGTTATCTATATAAGAACAGGTATGAATTTCAAAAATTCTCACAAATTAATTACACTGAAAACAACTTACTTGTATATCATTTTCTGATGATAAAGTCAAGTATTCATGCACTAAAACAAAATAAATTTAATCAGTAAGATGAACCTCTTTAAAATGATGAACTATGAATTGGATAACTATTAAATGTAATGATACATCTTTTATTACTGACTATCTATCAGATTTCCCAGATGATAGTAACATATAAATATGATATATATAAGATTTCTTAGTATTTTAGGCTTATGGTGTATGTGATTATCAGTATTCTTGTTAGTATTAGTGTGTTGTATGCTACTGATGTCAATAAATATGAGTAGTATGTATCACTAATGGAAAGTGGAATACTTGGGGGCTGAATGTCAAGAAGATTGAAGAGAACGAGAACGAGAACAAAGAGCGATTAACATGGAAACAAAGGAACAATGAAGTTTCAAACAATTGAAATGACAAATGAAATATTTACTGCATTGTCCTCAGATTTTACTAATCGATTCTGTAATTTTGTATTCAGGTACATTAGGTTGTCCCTACCTGTGTTCTTGTTTACTAATGCAGTAATAGTAGAAACATCTATAGAAACGTCATATAGTTTCATTCCTACTCGAGTTATTATTTTTGATATGCAGAGCAAAGCTGGTCTCAAAGTTATATAATAAGTGAAAGAGAAGTATAGGTTGACTAATATGAATAACTGAATTCTTTAATTACCAAAATTAATTGGCCATAAGTTCCATATAAATATACATATACAGTAAACATTATAAACTTAACATATGACAACACAGCTACCCTCATATTAATAATTTTCTTTCTTCATTAATGGCTGACTGGTAGTTTGATATTAAAAGTATGTTCTAATTTATTGGATGGGATTAAAGAACATAAAACACTTTATTTTCTATATATTATTTAGTATTTCAATAAGTTTGAAAAAAAGATTTTATTCCTTTTAATAGTTGAATTCATGAGATGATTTAAGCTAGATCGCCAAGGAAAACGTGGAAGAAATGGACGGCCGTTTCATCCTATTGCGGGACTCCTCAGCAGTGCGCAACCACGATCCCGCCTCGCAAAATCCAAAACCCAGGACCCATTATTCTGGCGCGCGAGCGCTTAATCACTAGACCACTGAGACGGCTGTCATCAAATTGTGTCAGTGTCTAACTTCAACTAATCCACGAAATTTAGCCACTGTCCACCATTGTCTGCAGTGAGTTACTATCTCACAACAGAACTGGGTGATCTCGATTGGTTACGGCTTCTCACCAGAACTCCTCTTGAAACCAGTCACTAGTTAACAGATGATGATTACTATCGGTAGGGGGTTATTTGAATCTCACGGGGCGGGATCGTGGACACATACTACTGCGGAGTCTCATATTAGGACGAAATGGTCATCCAGCGCTTCCAGGTTTTCCATGGTGGTCTGGCTTTAATTCAACTATTACAAATTACCAAAATCTCCAAAAGAGCCCCTTTTGATAGTAAACATTATCATTAATAAATAAAATTCTGTTGTCAACTGATTTTTTAAAACTTAAATTTAAAACTATGCATTATACTGTTAAGTTATGATGAAGCGTTAGTATTCAAAGAAATACATTTTCTTTGTTTGAATTGTATTTTTCAACCATTTGAAACCATATTTTTGTTTTAAGTTTATTATATCTGGGGAACTAATGCAATTTTGACAGTATAAAATAAGAACACAGGAGAATAATGCTAATGGAGACTTATTGATCCTTCGAAAGGATATCAACCCTATTGAAGCTGGGTACTATTTTAATACTTTAAACATGAAAACCGTCTGTCAGACTACAGAAGCGATGAAATGCAGACAATTGATAAGAATTTATTTGACACCCAGAAAAGAAATTATGAAAAATTCATATCTAAATGCACTAATTTCTATATGATTCACACTGTCTGCTTGTTTGAACACGTAAACACTGGTATAAGGGGAAACCAAATACATATACACTACACAATAACAATGAAGCCAGTAGTAGTTATCATTCATATGTGTAAGGGCTGTGATATTATTCGGGTGCCCAGACGGAAACAGGTTGTTTTCTTGGAAAGCCACACCCGGAGACTTTTTTCCCATAAGAATCCTGGAACCCATACCCACCGTTGGTTTGCAATCAGCGTTTTTCAACTGTCCTAGGTTGACTCTCCGTTTCCAACAACCCAGTTAAAGCACCGAATATTCGCTTTTCGTCCTCTCAATTTCGTAAACAACACCAGTGCTGTGAGAAAGGAGTGAGTAGGACTTCCATGGAAGTGGTTGTATACGCGTGGTCATGTGAGAGTATTTGAAGTTGGAGAATGGACTCTTCCCACCTTCAACCGTACCAGGGCATCTAAGGGCAGGTATTTACACTGCATAATAGTCAAATTTATATACATTAAACTGAATAGTACTTGACATTGATCAATGAATAATTTGCAGAATACCAAATCAACTATTTATGGTCAACTAATTTAACGACCATGATCACTCCGTCATACAATATGATTAAATGATCTTGATAACTAAAGAAAGAAATCAATATTATAGATCACTGACATAAATATGTTGTTGTCTATATCATTGATAAAATTACATAACTAGCTTAAACATACCATTTCCATTAACTTTTAATGGAAGTGAGAATGGAATTGTTCCATGTAGATTATTCAAACAGCCTATTTGTTTAGTGGACACTTCTGAAAAATTAAAAAATTTTCAAGAAGAAAACGAAAAGGAATATAACAGTTTCGTATTTTAATGTTATAACTAACAATTTGAAGTAGATGGACTGTCTAGTTAACAATGGGATCTAAGATAGAGCATTTCATTCTGTTCAGGACTCATCAGCTGGATCTGCCTACATACCAATGTTTACGTTTACGTTGGGGCTCCAGACTTATTACCTTTCAATTCAAGCACCAATATATTATCCACTGAGCTATTAAGTTAAAATAGCTACAAATTCATTCAACGAGTATGATGTATGTATCGTCATGGGTAAATGTTTGAGTTATCCACTTGTTAATATTTAGTCAGTTTCAGTTGGAATAAATGGATCCTGCTCGGATTGCCTCGATATAGGTCCATGTATTTTAGATTAAATAGATTGTACCTAACAGAGTAATCTAGAATTCATGTTTGCTCTAATTAGGATTCATTAGCTAGATATGCCTATATTACAAAGTTGGTATCAATACTGAAATTTCAAGTCATTACTTGTTACTTTAAATGTTAACAAGCTGTTCATTAAGCTAATGAGTCAAGATATCAACCAACTTATCAAACAGACATTGATGAACTGCAGTCATTAAATTTCAATAACTTCAATTATAGACTATCAGTATTACACAATACCGTTAAAAAGATATCAATATATCATCAAATTATTCCATGCTAAATAAATCATATGTTTACCTTCTTGTGTATATTGTAAATTGTACCATTTCTCAACATGAATATTTCTATGTATCGTAGGATTTAACTTGAAACTGTGAATTAAACAAGCTTGTTGTTTTGATAAAGTATCCAATAGTTCTGAATACACCTAAATAATAATAATAATAAGTATTATCATTAAATGGAATCAAGTGACAATATAAACTATGGTATATATATATATATATATATATGGTATATTCACCATATATATGAATAAACTATTCATATGCATTAACAGTGGGTTTAGAGAAAGTGAGCTAAATACATATAGAATTATTAGTATGGTAATTTGTGGAGATTGTAATATTTCCACAGTTGAATTCACGAGTCGATCTAGGTTAGACCACTAGTGAAAACTCAGAAGCACTGGATGGACGTTTCATTCTAGTATGTGACTCTCTAGCAGTGAGTACTTGTGATTCCGCGAGTGGGAATCAAAGCCAGAACCTTCGGTCTCGTGCACGAATACTTAATCTTTAGACCACTACATGACTCGACATGAATTGAACCGCGGCTTCTCACTAGAACTCGGTATCAGACACTTATCTATATCATGGATGTACTGAAGTTAGATATTAACACAGTTGAGTGCTGACCGACTCAATGATCTAGGGGTAAGACGTCCGTTCACGAGACCCAAGGTCTTGGTTCTGATCCACTCAAACGGAGTCATAATCAGGCACTGCTAAGAAGTCCCATACTAAAACGAAAGGGATGTCCAGTGCTTCTGAGTTTTCGATGATGGTCTAACGTAGATTGACTCGTGAATTCAATTGTGAAAATATATGATTGACTGCTAGATTTTGTTATCTGTTGCTGATAAGAACTAATTTCATTTGAAGTTGATTCTTTTAAATTGTCATCGATTAACATAAAAGTTTTTTCACCTCAACTGTGATAACTGGCAATACTTACTACTCACATACTTACACCTGTTACTCACAATGGAGAATAGGCCGTCGACCAGCATTGTCCAACCCAATCTCTCCTGGAACGTCCTTTCTAGTTCTATTCAATTGTTATTCATTCTTCTCGTGTCTGGTTCTATTTCTCGGTGTAATGTGTTATTTGGTCTTCCTCTCCTCTTTTGGCCTTGACGATTCCATGTGAGGACTTGCCTTATGACGCGGTTGGGTGCTTTCCTCGATGTGTGTCCTATACACTTCCAGCACTTCTTCCTGATTTCTTCCTCCACTGAGATCTGGTTTGTTCTCTTTCACAGTAGGTTGTTGTTGTTAGTGTCTGGTCAACGGATCCGAAGTATTTTGTGTAGGTAACGGTTAATAAACACCTGTAACTTGTGAATGATGACTTTCGTAGTTCTCCAGGATTCCGCCACATACAGTAGAACTGTCATTTGTACTGAAAATTCTGACATTGGCGTTGGTTGACAGTTGTTTTGAGTTCCAGATATTCTTCAATTATAGATATGCTGCTCTTGCTTTGTCGATCCGTGCCTTCAAATTTGCATCAGATCCACCCTGTTCATCAATGATGCTGCCCAAACACGTAAAGGTTTTTGCATTTTCCAAATCTTCTCCATCAAGTGTGATTCGATTAGTGCATAATGTGTTGTATCTGAGAATCTTGTTTTTTACCTCTGTGTATGTTGAGACCTACGGATTGTGAGGCTGCTGCTACACCGGTCGTCTTCTCCTGCATTTGTTTTTACGTGTGCGATAGAATAGTTGTATCATCTGCGAAGTCCAGATCATGCAGCTTCATCCTAACTGTCAACTGTATCTCATGCTTTCCCCCAGATGTTGACGTCTTCATGATCCATTCGATCACCAGAAGAAAGAGAAAGGTTGAGAGTAAGTAATACTTGGTGTGAATTATTCGATAGGTAATTTTATTCTCTTATTGCACTAGTTGACAAATATTTCAGTTGTTTTGAATTTGTTAATAAGTCATATAAACGTTTTTCATCATTTCAAAGGGATTTGATTGAACCCTACTTCAAACCAAATATCTATCTATAGAGCATTAGTGCACATGATAATCATTTTCTTCTGAATACATTACATTGAAACACATCTTAAAAGTCTTAAAAAGAAACCGTAACGGATAAAGTTAAATCTTATCATCAAAAAATTATAGACATCACCTATGATACTGGAAAATTATTGTATAATGTTACAAGTTAAAAGATAACTAGGAATTCTGAAGGGAAACAGAGAAAACAAAGGTTAAAGAACACATTACGTTGAGAAATAAAAACAGATATGAAAAGAATGAATAACAACTGAAAAGGATTGTCCAGGACAGGGTTGGATGGGCGACCTATGCTCCTCCACAAGGAGTAACATAAGTAAATAGTAGTAGTACAAGTTAAAAGAGTTTATATATATATGTATCAGTGTATTAGTTTATAGTTAGCGTACTCACTAAAAGTACTCCATTTACTGAATTCATTCTCTGGTAGGATTATGGATATTTACTATTCAATAGTTAATGTTACCTAATAGTACTTTATTATCATTAGCCTTACCTGAAAATCAAGTGTTTTTATAGTTAAATATGCTGAATGTACATCTTGTGGTAATGTATGATGTAACATTGTAGCAATCCATATAACAGTTTCTTGTGGTCCAAATATTGTACGACATTGAAATGTTTCTTTTTGAGTTAATTGAAAATCTCTTACACATGAATCAAATGTTGATTTAATATTAGTAGTATTATTACTACTACTATTATTGTTATTATTAGTAGTAGTATTATGAATGTACTCTTCAGAATTTTTATTTATACATGCATCATTTGCTTTATTTGATAAGAATCGTAAATATTCATAAACAATTTTTGTAATCTAAACAAAATAAGAAATTATTATGTAAAGGGGTGAAGTTGGGATATGTAAAGATTTTAATAATTTTACAGATATATATATGGTTGAATTTATAGGTCAATTGAAGTTAGATGATCATGGAAAAGCTGGAAGTACTGGACAGCCATTTCGCCCCATTGTGGGACTCCTCAGCAGTACGTATCCATGACCTCGCCTCCCGCGACATTCGAACCCAGGACCTATCAGTCTCACACGCGAGCGCTTAACTACTAGATCACTGAGCCGACTAGCATCCAACGGTGTTAATGTCTAACTTCAACCAATCCACGAAATTGAGCGAAACATCCACCATTGTCGCCAGTGAGTTACTACCTCACAACTGACCCAGTTCTGGGTTCGAATCTCGCGAGGCAAGGGCGTGGATGCGCACTGTTGAGGAGTCCCACAATAAGACGAAACGGTTGTCCAATGCCTCCAGGTTTTCCATGGTGGTCTAGCTTCAATTGACTCATGATCTTAACCATTGAAAATACTTATCCATTAGTTGATAAAGTCTTAGATTACTGTAGCGAATGAGAACATAAGTAGGGACAATCTAAGGTATTTGAACATGAAACTACAGACCATCTTACTAAAATCTAAGAAGCATATAGTAAATACTTCGTTTATAAAATATCAGACTCCATTATTCTTTCGTTTCCACAACAAACATTCATTATTCCTGTTCTCTTTTGTTTGATCTTCTTAAATTTCTGCATTCAAGTATTTCATTTCCGATTAATGATACATACTACGTATATTTGACGACATCAGTAGGACACACAACATTACTAATAGATGAAGCAGTAATATACATCTTATTTTTGTATATATATATATATATACTACAATACTACGATACTACAATAGATTATTCATAGGATCTCCATTAAGAAGCTATTTCTATTTTTGACCTGAAATGTAATTGCCTTTTACAATGTAATCAACGTGATCCCTATTGCTAACGGATTACCATATAAATAACATTGTTCGATGAGTTCTGAAGATCATTCTACCTCATATGAAGCATTTGTCACTGAATGAGCTGAATTGAGAAGTAATAGACAGCTATTTTGCCCTAGTGAGACACTTAAAACCCGTTCAAGGGCCATTTATACAAAACAGTAGTCACCTGTCACAGGTTTGTTTAAGTTGGAAATAGATACCACTAGACTTGAATCCAGTAAGTTAGTGTTTATTCATTTGCCATAAATCATAAATATTTCAGGTGTTTGTGTAATGAATCGTCATTTAACATGACAATGCACCTCAGTATTCATGGATACCTTAGTTTTGGTCAGCTTGTGACGAATACCACCATCTGTTGAACAATGTTTAAATTCTATATTATTCATTGAACTGATAACTGAGTACTTATGATATTTGAAACCACTAATTTTTTACAATCTTTAAAACTCCATTCAAAAAGTAATCCTTGATAATACACTGAGATAAAATATAGTTGAATTAAAATTACCCTTAGCACACTGATCTCTACCCTATTTTAAGAGAATCAATAATGCCACATCTAACGTTTTTAATGTACAACCACTTGATATTTCAACTGTTATGGTGGAATAACAACTAGACTTTCCATCACAAAAACAAACTTACTTTGAATAGATCAGGACGTGTTCCATTTAAATCAATACAAATGGTAATTAAAGCACAAATTGTTGAATTATCAAAATCGGACATTGCAGAAAATTCACATTTTACTTCTGTAGCTAAATGACTATTAATGATTGAATAAAATTGGGTTACAAAGTAATAAAACAATGAAAATAATGTTATAATAGTAAAGTTTAAATTGTAGAAATAGAGAATTTAAAGACTGATTTGATAGTTAAGCTTATCTATTGTTATATTATGTAAACATTATGTACATAATGATTGATTTATGATGTCAACTATTGAAATTACTATAATATTCACAAAACCCCCTTCTGATATGAATCAACATATGCTCATTAGTGACTGGCTTCATGAGATATTTCCTGGAGTTCTAGTGTGAAGCAGTGACCAGTGGAATTAAACAGGGTCTGTTGTGAGATAGTAAAATACTGAAAACATTAGTGGATGTTTTGCTCAATTTCGTGGATTAGTTGAAGTTAGACATTAACACCGTTGGATGCGGGCTCAGTGGTCTAGTGACTAAGCGCTCGCGCACGAGACCGGTAGGTCATGAGTTCGAATCTCACAGGGTACGAGATCGTGGATGCGCACTGCTAAGAAGTTACGAAATTGGACGAAACGGCCGTCCAGTTCTTCCAGGCTTCCCATGATGGTCTAGCCTCAACTGACTCATGATCTCAACCATTGAAATTACTATATTATCCATAAAACCTTTCTGATATGTACATAATACACAATATGGTTAAAATTAATCCTCTATATTTTCAATGTGTTCATTTGATGTGTCAAAACCAACACTTGACGATTATTATTTTCCTTTTATTCAGGTTGGGAAGCAGATATCAAGAGGATGAATAACAACTGCAAAGGATTGTTCAAGACAAAGTTGGATGGAGAACGCTAGTGGGTAGCTTATGCTTCTACACGAGGGATAAGTAAGTATTTGTTTGTGTCTGTGACATTGTCACTATTCCTCTTCTTTTATCTTTTGGTGAGATGAAAAGAAATAATGAAATTCAGGTAGTAGCTCTATTATTTGAATGACAGAAATGCTGGAGAGATTCCTTGAGGATGAATAAAAATAGCAAGTAATAATCAATGTTAAGAAACATTTCTATTTACGTTATTTTAAGTATTTTAAAGTTAAATGAGTATAAGAGAGTTGGATTTGTGGCAAAATTGGATGCTTTCTGTCAAGAATTCTTTGGCATAATTCAACACGTTTTGATGAATAAAATGTTAAATACCAATCCGAGCAATATATCTTCTTTATGATGTTATGTACTGTGTTGACAATGTAGAGTAATTCAATTATTCATAATACAACTAACAAATCATCATCATTTCCATAAATTTTTGCTGTAGATATTAATATGACACTTTTGTGGCCCATCGAATCAAAGAGGATCTTTAGTTCAGGGTTGTCAAGATTACTGAATTTCATTGAAATCGTGAACCGATCAATGATAGACCACAATTGAAACCCCGGAAGCACTGGATAGTCATTCCGTCTAGGTATTGAACTGCTAAGCAGTGCACATCTAGAGAGGGACTCGAACCCAAGGCCTTCTGTCTTGCCAGCACGAGTACTTAAACTTTAGACCACTACGTCGGCACCTGACGGTGTTAATATCTAACATCCATCGATCCACGATGTCGCGCGACAATCTTCTATTGTCTTCGGTGGGTAACTGCCTCACACCCGACACGGTTCAACTTCACTGGTCACGGCTTCTTATCGGAACTCCAAGAATTCCCTCTCCAAGCCAGTTACTATTCACACGGCTTAGTGGTATAGGGGTTAAGAGGTCGCGCGCGAGATCGCGGATTCACAGTGCTAAGGAGTCCCATACTAGGACGAAATGGCTGTCCAGGGCCTCCAGATTTTCAATGGTGGTTTATCATTGGTCGATTAATGATTTCAATGAAATTCAAAAATAATGGTTCATCCTAATTATACGTTTACATACTTTTGAAAATTACCGGCGCCATTTCATCGTTGATACATGAAAACAATTAATTTTGCCTGTCACATGTTCTACTTTTGACTTAAAATTGGCTTAGTATTTGGAGTCTACTAAATGATTAATTGTTAATATCGGTAGCTTATACCATTAATATTATTAAGAAAACACATACCTTGATGTTTTGTTAAACTCATACTTTATGTTATAATTTACACCACGAACTGAGTTTAGTTATATCACTATTGAAAATCGGGGAGCACAGGAAAGCTTCTTCGTCATTGTATGAAACTTCACAGTGTTTTGGTGACTTAGTTTTTTTTTAAAGATTATACACTCTTCATGAGACCTGCATATCTTGGGTCGTAATTATGTACTGCTGAGCAGTTCCATACTAAGGCGAAACAGCTGTCTAGTGATTCCTAGTTTTAACTGGTTGTCTAGATTTGATTGGTCTGTGATGCGAACATTGAAATTTAACAACCTCCATTAATCCGTTTTAGTGTTTGTACCTAAACTGTTTTGTTAAGCTAGTTTCATATAGGTTTATTTACAGTTGAAGTTGCTAAGAAACAAAAACCACACCACTAAGTTGACGCGTCGTTTTTTTGTCATCTTAACGTCAGTCTGAGTAAAAGTGTAGCTAAAGTAAATTCGACCAACTTAATTCTATTCAGCTTCTTTTTACTGCGGTTGCTTAAACCGCGTTAGCCTAAGTGGAATATATGAAATCAAGAAGTAAGTTTATGTTCATGGATTATTCGTTTACGCTAGTCAGATCACTTGCCACTAAATTATAGTATCCATATTGTTACAAAACAAAAACAATAAACTAGACAGTTAATCTACTAGCAATATGAAAATTAAGTGGACCCTCATATTTATTCCGTATATTGATACTGACTGCTATTCAAACTGTTAAATATTTGACGAAGTTAGTTGCGATTGTGGTGTATGATGCTTATTTCAACAGACATAAGTATGGAGTGCTCTGGCGTGAAGGCGTTGATTGTAGCAGTTTTTATAGATGAAGAGAATCAGTGGGATGTGCGGCTACTGGGCGGACATCGAATTTAGATGGTACGGCATGTCGACGGAGCTACAAAGGTGAGCGCAACGGCAGACTCGAAACGTTGACGAGGAGAGTGACACAGACTGTGGTAGGGAAGAAAGTAGCATGGAGCTCAGAGCAGCCTCAGGAGTGACTGTTTAAAAGGGGCACAAGTGTAGAGTTCGCTACTTATGTTGACAAATATACGTAGCGTGTAACACTAATAGTAAGTGGAATGCTTGTTAAAAGAAGATTGAGAAGATTAAACTGAAAAGAACCAAAATATGAAAAGAATTAGAATGAAAACAGAATTGGAAAAATCATGAAGCGTGTAAACGACAACTGATGGAAGATGTGTAAATGAAGTATCTAGTGTATGGTTTCCATTACTTACAAAGACTAATTTTGTTGTAAACAATAAATTGGTATTCCCCAGCTGAGCATTCGTTCACGACAATAATGAAACCATGTCTATACTGGATAGCCATATTTTTGGGGAAATTAGCCAGTGATTTTGGTTGAACGATAGTTTTAAATGTACATTAAATATTTCTACTGGTAAATTATGCATGTTTAGACGTAAATCACACATTTCAAACGAAATTTTACTTCGAAAGGTTACATCATAGTAACCTATACCATCCTGCTATGTGTGATTTCTTACAGACTATAAAAACCACGTTTTACAGTTTAACTACTTAGCTTATTCGACTGATAACACAATGACTTACAGTTAATACACCATCTAATGTTCTTTAATAATTATTTTGAGTACTTTTTTAAAAATCTATACACGTAAATAGATCATTCAGTTTTAAACGAGTAAAAACTATCTTTGAAAATTGTTATGTGTTCACTAGCGACCACCTTCGAGAGGAAACTTCCGAAATTCTAGTGATAAGCCGTGACCAATAAAGTTTAACCATGTTGAGTGTGAGGCAGTGAGCCACCGAAGACAATGCAATATGCCCGCTCAACATTGTAAGTTGATTGAGGTTAGGCATTAACACTGTTAGATGCCGGTCCAGTAGCATAGAGATCAGGTGATTGCAAGTGACATCAAACGTCCTAAGTTAGATTTTGATGAGCGGAATAATGGATCTGCACTGCCGAGTAGTCCCACATTAGGACTAAACGGTCGCCCTGTGCTTCTAGGTTTTCACTGATACTTTAACTTTGACCGGTTCGTGATTTCGATGTCATAATTGATTGATGCACGAACTAGTCATGTGAATTGTGTGTTCCCAATATGAACTGTGTTGAAAGGTGGTAAAGTGTTTGTTGGCTTGGTGTCTAGCATAGTGCAAGTGATTGTACACGTAAATAAATCATTCATTACTGACTTAAGCCATTCAAAAACCCATTAATATCAGGAAAAATACTAGCGTTATTGTAAATAAGTTTGGGTTTAACCTTTAATATGCAAAAGATGTAATTAAATTAGTTATTATTCACTTACTTATTTTTAAGGTAATTTTCAAGACCATATGGATGTTTATCACTTAGAAAATATGCAAGCACAGCAACCGGATTTGATCTAAAATAATAAACATATAAGGTTTTGATGGCATACACAGGAATGTAAATAGTTTAGTTAGTTGTCAGTTAATAAAAACTATTCTTAAAATTTAATCCCGAAGTGAACATCAACTGTGGAATGTAAATACATCTAGTTGATGAGTTTCAAATAGGATATAACAGTTCTCTGTATATTCTTTGATAATGACAGATGGTATTTAACAATGACAGTGTATTTTGTCCTATTTTGAAGTTATTAAGTAGTTGTAGTTGGATCCCAACTCCGCCTGTAGCTCTTCTAGAGTTACTGCCGGTCCCAAGCCCGGGTAAAGGAGGAGGGTTGGGCATGGGGTTAGCGTCCCCATCCTGTAGAAAACTAACTCGCTAAAAAAAACGCTTACAGTTGGATCCCAATATTCACATTAACACATGAACTCAAATTCAATAAAATACGAAGTTTTACAAAGTGAATATATTCGTTTTTCAAAATGTAAATAACTACATGTCTTTTTATGTTGTAAAATCATTGAAATCAGATATCACTTTAGTTTTCTTTTATTTCCAACTGACCATTCCATGTTTAATCGAACTGATGATCTTCTATTAAGATTCTGTAGAGATTTTTGTTATATCCCAATAAGAATAATGAATAGTAGTTTTTTGGGATCCATTTATGGACCATTACTATGAGTATATTTTTATTGTATGATTGTTATGTAAGTAAACTATTCATATTCATGTCTCTCTTATCATAAGCTTTATTTTAACCTATAAATTGTTATTGTACGATTTTTCATTCTTGAATTATTCCCTGTCTATTAGTCACTGCCTCCCTCATTCACAGCCACATCTGGCTAATTCTTGTACAAATGCTGTTTCATATTTTATTGATACGTTGTGGTCTGTTTGGTTAGTATATAAACTCCGTATGTTTGAAACACAATGATTCATATCTCAGAGGCTGAGACTTGTGTTCTGGACATTACTGGCTGGACTAGGCAGGAAGCAGGGCCATTCAGGACTCTAGGCTGCTCTCACATGTTTTATGCGTCACTGGTCCGGTCGATAGTTTGCTGCTCTCTGACTGGCGGTATCGTTGCGTTATACAATAAACAGGGTACACAGGTTCACAAGCTATAACAATTTTCTGTCTTCGAATTTAGTTAGATAACAAAGATGTTGAAAGAACCTAACTTGATTAGTAACAATGAAAGCCAATTAATTTACTATATATGATCTTTTCTATTATATTGAATTGAACATTATAATCTATGAATTTTCTCATAAGCAGTTTCCTATTTTATATGTTATCTTTGCTTATATAGTTTGTGACTTAAGGCAATATTGCGGCAATCCGCACAAGTTGCACACATATCAACAAGAGACTGATCCATTTTAGTCCTAAATAATAATGGCTAGATATAAGTAAACAACATCAAGTGAATTTAAAACTTCACCCTATTACACAAGTAAGTAGCTATCAAAATTCAATAACTAAGTGGATGACGTTTGAAGTGAATAGCATTGGGTTCAAGTCCCAGAGTGACACATCAATTTCAAGATGCATATACATCCAGCTGAGGAGTCATAAATAGGACAAAACGTGTGTCCTCGATTCTATCACTAGCTACTATCCATCTTTTTTTATAATACTTGTGATTTAAACCTATTTCGAGGCAATTCGTACAGGTTGTGCATATACTAATAAGAGACTGATCAATTATAATCCTAAACAACAATTGAAAGATCCAAGTAAACAATATTCAATGAATAAAACAGATAAGTTATAAACATACTGACACTTCTAAAATTCTAGTATAGGGGTTGTGGAGATTATTAAGTTTTTAATTGAGATCATGAATCAAATCGCGCGAGCAGGATCATGAATGCTCACTGTTGAGGAGTCCCACAATAGAACGAAACGGCCATTCAGTGCTTCCAGGTTTCCAAAGGTGGTCTAACATCAATCGGTTCATGATCTCAATCAGAAACTTCTAAAATATTCGATAGGGTTTTATGAAGATTGTAATAATTTCAATAGTTGTAATCATAAGTCAATTGAAGTTAGACCATCATGGGATAAAATGACAATTCAGTATTTCCAGATTTTCCAATACTATTCTAGCTTCAATGAACTCATAATCTCAACTATTCAAACTTATAAAATAATGAATTCATTCTTTCATTTATAAAAACATTGTTCCAAATTTTACAGTGAATATATGAATGTGCATATATGAATGTCAATTTGTAACTATATGAATAGTTATATGGATAGAATACAAAAATATGCAAATATACATATGTATATGGAACTTGGCATAGATCTATTCCAAAACACCAAATGGGAATACATGAAAAGAAAATCATTAAATTGAAGTGAAACATTTCAAAGTGGTATGTTTCTTTTTTGTTTTTCTTGTCATGAAATGGTAGAATGAATAATTATTCGGTTTTTGTGTGTGTGTGTTTTGTTGTTGTTGTTGTTGTTATATTAAAATGAAAATCACATTGAACAAGGTACTTGAAGTATTTCATGAAGAATAAATAACTTGTTAATTTATTCATTTATTTTAATTAAATGAAATCTATATTGAATGAATTCATTATGGATCTAGAAGTTAAGTATTTGAGCTGAATATTATAAATTTCAGGTTAGAGCCCTAGATTGTGGGATCATGGATAAGCACTATTGATAAGGACAAAGTGGTCTTTCATAGATCAGTAACTACTATAACATTACAGTCTTAAAAGATGTTAACCACTGCATTAGTCATTCAGAATTAAGATCACAAAATACGTTACCGTCCTTGTCATAAACTAATGATATGTCAATCAGTACTAGAAGCCTTGATGTCACTGTTTATCCTTATTAGCCGTCTGTATAGTAGCTTCTCACCTAACCTGGACCGTTTAGTTCAGAATACAAATATCAGTCTCCGCTATATAAATTGAATAGTTCAGATATACGTGGTTTATATGCAAGCAGACGAGATCGTATCATATCATAAAATGAAAGATAATAATTATACAAGATCAAGACAAAAGTGGCTGTGAATATAGGTGATTGTAACTAATAGATTGGGAAGAATTAAGAATGATAAACAATAGGTGGAATGAAAGCGTATGATAATAGGACTATATATATATAAACTTGGAAATCAAAATAACTGTCAACCAACACCCAAGTCAGAATCTTCAATATAAATGTCAAGACAATTCTACTGTCTATTGGGGCGGAAACCTGGAGCACTACGAAAGCCATCATCAGGACGAAGAAGCTCTGGAAGTGGATAGGACACATATTGAGGAAAGCACACAACTGTGTCACAAGGCAAGTGCTCACACGGAATCATGGAGGCTAAAGGAAAAGAGGAAGATCCAAGAACACATGACGCCGAGAAATGGAGACAGACATGATGAAAAAAAGTGGACAAAAATTGGAGAGAACTGGAAAGGAAGGCCCAGGATAGATTGGGTTTGAGAATGCTGGTCAGCAGCCTATGCTCCATTGGGAGTAAGGGGCGTAAGTGAGTATATATATTGTAGTTATTTATTAATTCCCCAATAAGAATATATGTCATAATAGTCCATAAATAATTCCTAGCATTTACCATTCACATTTATACTTTGATCGGATCCAACAGTAATATTGGTACCATGAATAATTTTCATATACACAATTGAAAATCATACGTACACAAAATATTTTACTTATTCTGTGCCATAAATAAACATAAGTATCATTGGCTATTAATACCTTCAGTCATACTATTCTTTGATAGTAGTTAAAGAATTAAGATCTTAAACCCTGAGTAATTAATGCACTTAGTAAGTGATGGAAGATATCTGTTCAAGGAATCTCAGAGTATCATTTGTCAAAACATCTAAAGATCCAGAAATTACCGTTGAATATAGAAGCTTCTCAGAAACATTCAGAAATGCAGAATCATTTGTTAAGATTTTGACTGAATATTAACATATTCTGCTACCATATTTAGTGTGGTGACAGAAATTTCCCAAATCCTATGATCATGTATAATTCTACGAATACTCTGAGTTTTTTCTGTTTATAAAATTACTTTGAAGTAAATCTTGTATTCACAATTCACGCCTTCGCTCTATTATTCCAGTTGACGTGTAGGTGTACCCGCAGTTACATGAAACGTCTAGAAAGATAGTTTAGGCGCATTAGTAACAATATTTATCAGTAAGAGGATAACATTATTTAGAATTAAGAAGTTAAAAAAATGAGATTTTAAGCTAACAACTCCGAAAATTCTAAAAATGACGATAATCTGTGTCATCTTGATAAGTTTACCCTGTCGCCAGTTATTATACCTAGAGCTTAGTTTCTAATTATACTGCGTAAAACTAGATCACTCGAACGCTAGGACCCACCAAGTCATGAGTGAGAAGACAGACGACAAGTGAAAGTAATGCTATTCCAAAACAGTTTCATTTATGGTACGGGACTTTCAGGTATTTATAGTTTTTAGTTAAAACGAAATCATTATTAAAGTCCTCCAATCCGCATACAGGAGGTTATTAGCTTTTGTCCAATAGGGAAGCTACATGTAGGGATTCTGGGTTATTCTTCTAAAAGATGATTAGATGTAATATCTTTGGCACTTTCTGAGCTTCCTGGAGCTTTCTCAAGTTCACCTGTGAACCGTCCTCACACATCTTAGTTAATATTTCATCGTAAATTGCAGTATTGTAGTAAATGTAAGAGTGAATTATGCTCCTTCAGATCAAACATGTACGATAGTACACTTGAACTATAACTACATATTCATAAACATAAAAATAAAAGGTGTTTAGATCTAATGAATTCAGTTTTTCCGTTGTATATGAATTGGCATTTACTAACAAGGTGTATTTGTCATCTTCAAAAGGAACTGATGTTCTTCTAGAAATCTAAACATTTAAACAAATTAACCAGAGCATACATATATATGCAATTCACACTTACTCATACAATGTACAAACACTTGGTACAGCCCAAACCATACGTAATTGTTCCTTATTTCGAGTACTATCAACTGAATGGTAAATATTTGTCAAATGAAGGAGGAAAGATAAAATGGTAGTTTTATTACAATTAATATCATTATTATTTTTTCGTTAAAGTGTAACGAATTTTATCTGATGAATCACAAAATGTAACCATTATATAATGAATATTTATTCATTAGAAACTATGATTATGAATGAATTCATACCATACTGATAATGATAAGAACAGTCTATTCATTATATAAGATAGGGTTTATCTAGACTCAGTGGATCAGTTGATAATGCGTCAACGTTAAAAGCGATAGATATTGGGCTTGAATCCCATAGTAAACATCAACACTGAAGTAGAGTTGCGTTCAAAATTACAAGTTTCAAACTGGATGAAAATTGCTACTATTTAATTTTAGTAATCCTATGAAGTTCGCCTTTGTAGTTTTAAACTGGTAAGTGTGGATTTCACCATCACACCATTGAGTCCCGATTCAATAGTCTAGAGATTAAAATGTTCGAGGGTTCTGGATCCGACCCTGGGTGTGCGGTTGTCGATTTGCACTAGTGATGAGTTTCAAGCTAAGACGGAGCACCTCCCAGTGCTTCCGTGTTTCTAACGGTTCTGTAAATTAAATAGATTCGTGATTTCAGTAGAATTGAACAATCTTTACAACTCATCCTGGCAATCGTACCTATAGTTTCACGACTAAAAGTAATACAAATATCTGTCAACAGAGGTTTAATGAATACTTATTTGCATACTTCATACATATTTTTTCTGTAAAACATATTCCGTCCTCTTATAAAGTTTTACAGATTATGTAATAACCAAATGTAGCTAGTTTTTAACCCTTTGTGCTAATTAAGTTCTAAAAGTTCAACTTGTTCCATAATGGTCTTCAGAAAACATTTGCAGCCTATTACAAATCTGATTACCAAGAAACTGAAGAAGTATCATCAATGTGATTCATAAATTCTTCTCATCTTTTATTTAGAGAAACAAGGCGTGATCACTACACAATTTATACACCAAATATATTTGGACATAGAAAGAAATATCATGAGGGTAAGAATGGTTCTAAAAAATAATTAATGGCTCATAATCGCTTTTCTACACAAGATATTAAAAATCCGTTGGCCGAATATCATCAGCAGCACCATTCTCTGGGAGAGAGCAAATCAACTTCCAGCTGAAGAGAAAATTAGGAAAAGATTTTGGAAGTGGATGAGACATACATTACGGAGATCTCCAAACTGCATCACGAAGCAAGCCTTAATTTGGAATTCTGAAGGCAAACGGAAAAACGAAAGTCAAAGAACACACTACGTAGGTAACTGGGAGTAGATATGGAAAGTGTGTATAGCGACTGGAAAGAACTGGAAAGGATTGTCCAGGACAGTGTTGGAAGAAGAGTGCTGGTGGGGAGCCTATGGTCCTTCACGAAGGATAACAGGCGTAAGTAAGTATAATAGATATATTATGTATATGTTGTGTATTAGCAAGTTATGTACTTATATAACTAGGATTTTGTGATGATTATGCTGAGAATCCTTTACTGTATTCAAATATATGGTGCTGAATAAATGTAGAATTATAATTGCAAAATGTAGCTGAGCTCATACACTTTCCTGTATATTTCGATAGACAATCAAATGTAGCACAGTTTTTTCACAATTCCATTTAATTGACATCTATTAAATACTGCAAACATCATAATGATAACTAATTTAACGTATATATATATCATCAGAAGGGATTTTTGTGCGGATTTTAATAATTTAATAGTTGGATTCATGAGTCAATTAAAGCTAGACTACCATGGAAATATGGAAGCACTGGACGGCCCTTTCGTCCTAGTACTACTCAGCAGCGCACATCCACGATCCCGCCCCATGAGGTCCGGACCCAGGACCTGTCGATTTTGTGCGCGAACGCTTAGCCTCAAGATCAGTGAGTCGCCATCCAACGGTGTTAATGTCTAACTTCAGCCAATCCGTTAAATTGCGACACCATCTACCATTGCCATCAGTGAGTTACTATCTCCCAGCACATCTGGTTGAACTGCACTAGTCACGGCTTCTCAATAGAACTCTAGGAAATACCTCTTGAAGCCGGTCACTAGTTAGCAGATGATGATTATTATCAGAAGGGGGTTTTGTGGAGATTTTAGTAATTTAATAATTGAATTTATGATGTATACATATAATTATTACACTGACTTACCATGGTATAATTTTAAGAATTCTGGTGAATCAAAACTGTTTCTATATCTTGTCAAATCTATTTTCACTGATCGACTATGAATGATAAAAATTACCATTTACATTTATTATCATTCAAAGGTAATAGAAAAACAAAATATTTAAAAAGATAATACTGTTCTTTAAGCAGTTAAGTAATGACTGGAAAAATTCATTATTTAAAGCATATTACTAAGATGTTTCACAAATATATTGGGGGCGTGGTTGAATATCTGATCCAGCTGTTCCTCTCATCTAGATATATTTCGACAAGTAATCTATCTTTGATTTGTTTCAACAGATCATTATGTCAATTAATTGCACAACCTATTCAGGTACGTTTGTGAAAAGTTCACGATCTTTTGCTGTACAAGTTAGGAACGAGAACAATCAGAGACATTGTGGTTGCTAGCCGTATATATTGAAAGGAATGTACATTATTCAAATGTCGATTCGTAAACTGCTAACATCTAATTGGCGATCACTCAATATTTATCATCAGGATCGATCAAGAAATAAGAAACGTAAATTTGTTGAAATACTTTTTGTTGAGAATTCTATACTGTACAAAAAATATAATATTGAATAAAGCTACTACTACTAATAATAATAATAATAATAATAATAATAGTAATAATAATAATAATAATAGTAATAATAATAATCTAAGTAACTATAGCCGCGTCACACAGAATTAGCCGGTTTTATATGAATACTTATCTAACTGTTGATCACATTCATACACTTGCTTGAAAATTAATCATTATAAAATTTAAATGATAGAACACTGTTTATTAATCCCACTGGTTTATTTCATTACATCATCTTTACTTGTTATTATTAAAGTCTTGGCTTTCTGTGTGCTAAATTAAACGCTAAGATAATCCTAGTCCATTCGCAGATTCATGTACCCATCTTTTGTTTAAACTTTACATGTAGTATTGATCACCTATTCAAATTTAAAGTATCTAAGGTTTCGCACCTAGAACTCATTAGATTATAGTTGTACGAAACAGCAGTTGATGAATGTGATCATGTCGATCACCACTTATTGGCAAAACTGTTAACAATAAACATTAAATTACTGGTAAACAAGTGAACTTTATCGTTAGTAATAGTAGGGATAGAATTCTGATAAATCCTAGTGCAGCATGTACAAGTCGTTTTAGTATGGCCATTTTGTCAAAAGCCTATTAGAATAGACTGGCTAAGAAAACCGTCTTAAATAATAACTAAGGAATAAGTCAAGCCATTACTAATCATTATATAAATATTATAATATCTCCTGAATGAATTGATGGATAACTAGATTCAGTATTTCAGTGTATACTATTCTTCTGTCTGAATTGACAGGTAGTAGATTCAAGTTTCAATGTGAAAATCCCTAACGGGTTACGTGTAAACTTAGCTAGCTCATTGTATATAGGATGGAGCATGCATCCTGAACTCCGCTGCTTTTCATGATCTATCTATTTTAAAGTAAAATAACTTGTTTATGACACTTTCTAGTGGTAAGTGATCCACTTTGTGTAAACACGTTACTTAAATTTTATTAACAATGCTAAACTTTCACAGGAAATTATAACTGCAAGAGACTTTTTCCATCAATTTAACATTCTTCATGACTTTTGTCGCTTTTATGATTGATTTCTATGGCTTTTAGTTCACTGAATACCTGTTTGATTATCTATCATGTTTTCGTTATTATATGTACCTAGGTGTACTGGTTGTTTTAATTCGAAGACCAAGTATTTTTACAATTTATCTTCAGCCTGTGTTAGGGGTCAAATGTTGGAATGTTGTTTAAGCAATCGAACCAGTAGCAGTAGAGTAGCTCAATCGCTGCTAATTCCTCAAGTACTGCAAACCCGTAGATAACCCCAAATATCGAGATATAGAACATTGTTGATCAATCGCTAACAGATTCAGCTTGATTCTGATGTGTGGATGAGAATGATAATAATTGGCTATTTAATTAGCCAGACTTATAGATAATCTGACAGGCGTTAGATGAGTTATATATTCTTCTATCCTTATTATGATTGATTGTTGTCCTATTGTGTCGAACTGTTGTCGGCTGTTGGTGTGGAAATATATTTACGTTCTAGTCAAGTTAATCACGTGTTCTTGATCTGAGAGAAGATCACCAAAATCAATTCCACAACATTCAATAGAATATTGGATGATATACAGTTATTTCACCGGTTCGCTGTTTTAATGGATAGTGAATATTATGAGTTAAAACCGAACGCTTATTATAAAACTATTATCTGGTATTAATTACCAGGAAATTTCAGAGCGTTTATATTAGTTTGTTTCAATGATTCTAGGTTGTAACAACTATCGGAATATCACCATAGAGTTATCTGGTATAATTTTGTTTAATTCCTTTAAGAATAAATAAAAACTAAAAAATTGATTACTCAAATATAGTTAAAAATTTACAAACTTTGCAGGTATATTCGAAAAGTTCTCTCGAACAATTCTCTCCATTTTGTTCAAAGAATCTGTAAGTATAAAGGATTTATATGTAAATACAATCAGACAATCCCATGTCAATTCATAAAATCTTTACGCTTATGTAAACTACTGTCTTCTATTAAAAATCTTCGGCGCATCACAATCAGAACTACTTACATAGATGTTTTCATAAAAGAAAATATAAGTTGCGTTTATTTTAATAATTTTCAGTAACTAATTGCATAGTTTGTACAATCTGTAACGGTGAGATTGTAATTTATGGGCGAACCAATCAGCTTTAGGTTAGCACCTATTGAATTTTTGCGCAAAATTTGTGCATCCATATAGCTAACTAGCGTATTGGCATTATAATTGATGTCAGTTCATGATGAAAACCCTAACCATAATTCTTAACCTCAACGTCCAACTTTAAATCCTATTCATAATTCCTCATATTAATTTATAATTCTTATTTAAACCTAGTAAGTAGGTGAACATTCTCAAGATTACTTAAGCATCGCTTAAAGGCCATTCACAAATTTTAGTTTCACCTCCGTAATTTGTACCAACTTAGTTTTTACCATTCATATGTTGTTCGTAATTAATCGATCGAACAAGTGTATCTCTAGTCGAAGTTATAAAATTATTATTAAGTGGTTAAAGGTAGTCATTAAAAAATTTTAGACTTACGATTCGTGATATTTGGCACTCCTCTCAGATTGTGAAACTGAATGGAATAGATTCGAATCCCACAGGATACATCATATTCATCGAGATGACAGATACTTCATGCTGAGGCGTGCCAAATATCATGAAACCTATGTATAATATAACTTTTTTTCGAATACATTCACCTACTCAACTTCTCAACGTATTGGATGAGAAGTCGATTTACTTGGACCAATGGTTATATTGCAGTTTAACTAATAAACTTTAATCAGTACTAAACGATTAGACAAATATGACATTGGTAATACTGCTCAACAATCAATGAACTATATAAATACACCTGATTATTTTATGCACAATAGCTTAGACACTTCCCTAGAACACATATTTTTAGTTCTTTTCTTCGGTTTTGTGAATATTATCTGTTAACATGTTTTCCAAACTATCACCATAGAATGATTGTCGTAGAACAATGATGTGTATTGCACAACTACTTGATTGTAATTTTGTTCAAATTGCAATGAAAACGATTGTCATGAAAACTCTAACAAATTAGAAGTTTACTTTTGAAATTGAAATGAATAGTTATATTAACAGGAAAGGAAAAAAGCATTGGAGAAACTTAATTTACTACCATTAAGTAATGATGACACAGCTTATCAACTGTGCTTTGAGATTCATCTTTGAACAAATGATTTGTTCAACTTCTGTAGGCCAAAATCATTTACTCATTAATTTGAAATTACTATTTTTGGTCAACTTACAGTATTTATCCTTTAAAATGAATTTAATCTGATTAGACTTAACCCATAAATATTCTACTATGATAATGGAGAACAAGTGTTTGGAAGCCTTAGATAAACAAGTTAGCTTAACTTTATTCTTAAGTAAACTACTATTCATTATTTGATCCAAATAAGAGTACTTACATGTTACAGTCAGATCCATTTCCACTTAGCTACTTCATCGAGTTTGACATTTTCGAGTACTGAGTCATGATTGTCTAGTCCCTAGTACTAATCTAATTTTTCGCAATCATGTTTAATTGACTAGATACTGATATTTACTAGTGCTTTTGAAACAGTCACTATATACCTTTGCTAAACAAAATTCTCTCGTATCTACAATATATATATCCTCCTATATATACAATTACCTTTCGATTGAACAACCAACGTCATTCTATGTGCTGAATACAAAGTGGTCCAATGTTTTTTTAATAAGCCGTATACATCGATATTATTCTTCTCTGGCTCAGTAATCAATGACTGTTTATTTCCTTATATATAAAAAGTAGATAAGAAAAAGCAGTTTTAAATTAAGAAACATACGATCAAGTCATTACTTCAGAGAAACAAAATATGACAATGAATAAACAGTTATTTTACGATTGAGTATGATAATTAATCATGAAGATTTAGTCCCATGGTAACCGGTGGCCAACAACAGGTTCATACCCCTTTTATTCCATAAGAATCCTGGAACCCATACCCACCGTTGGTTTGGAATCAGTGTTTTCCAACTGTCCTAGGTGGACTCTCCGTATCCAACAACCCAGTTAAAGCACCGGACATTCACTTTTCGACTTCTCAATTTCGTAAACAACACCGGTACTGTGAGAAGGCAGTGAGTAGGACGTCCATGGAAGTGTTTATATACGCGTGGCCATGTGAGAGCATCTGAAGAGTGTACTCTCTCCATCCTCGACCGTATGAGGTCATTTGAGGGCATAATATGACTTAGTATTTAATACTATTCATTTGAGATATTTTGTTCATAATAAATTTTATTTACTAAACAGTGATCAGTTTGATTCAATCAAAATTTTATTTATAACTGAAAAACGTCTGCCGAAATAAACTTCATAATATGACGATACTTTGTCCATTTTGAGTTATCCACATTTAATGATCACATACATGTTATACACTGAAAGGTAGTCCGTATGATGTTAACTTATGTTTTGTACCAGTCGTTATTTATCTCCAATGTGTACCTTCAATCAACATGGACACTTGGGATTCGAATCTATCTATTACAGTTTGTAACTAACTTCGACCAATTAGAAGCAAAGCATAGTCCACACCACGTTAAACTAAAAGCAACATTTTAATTTGATCAATAGATTTTTGTCGTAACTAAATGACGAGAAAAAAATGACACTGGTCAATCAACTGATGATATAATTATGTATAAATTTTGGTTGCGTTTTAATCAAGAATCCATCACTATCTAACTAGACAATATCTTCACATAAAACTAGATCTTCTTTCTCTCGTGCTACTAATTTTACATGATGTTTATTCGAGACTACACTAATTTTGTAGTAACATTTATGCTACTAAATAATAGAAAGTAATATATCAGGTAGGTTTTGTGGATATTATAGTAATTTCAATGGTTAAGATCATGAGTCAGTTGAAGCTAGACCACCATGTTAAACCTGGAAGCACTGGACGACCTTTTCGTCCTATTGTGGGACTCCTCGGCAGTGCGCATCTACGACCTCGCCCCCTGCGAGATTCGAACCCAGGACCCACTGGTTTCGCGAGCGAGCACTTAACCACTAGACCACTCGCAGGGGGTGAGGTCGTGGATGCGCACTGCTGAAGAGTCCCACAATAAGAAGAAACGGCCGTCCAGTGCTCCCAGGTTTTCCATGTTCGTCTAGCTTCAACTGACTCATGACCTTAACCACAGAAAGTAATATAGTTTGTATAAAACCACTATATATGTATATTAATTGTCGTAAGGTTATAACTAATCAAAAATTGAATAACTTATGGTAAGGTTCTTATTTTCTAAAACAAAAACTTACCTCGACTAAATAATCGATATGGAGATCCTTTGACAGCTAAACTTGAAATGAATCCACGTAGTTTTGCATAATCTCTCGTTTTCACTTTTTGAAATTCTAAATTTTTTAAGGTTAACAAAATAAGACGTTCTAATTATGAATAAAAAAAATAAAGTCACAAGTAATATGTATTTCCATTAGAGAGATAGTGAAAAGCTACCTTGTCAGTTGACCAGAGTGATGATATATTTATAGTGTTATTTACTTACTTACTTACTTACTTACTTACACCTGTTACTCCTAATGGAGCATAGGCCGCCGACCAGCATTCTCCAACCCACTCTGTCCTGGGCCTTCTTTTCTAGTTTCATCCAATTCTTGTTCATTTTTCTCATGTCTATCTCCATTTCCCGGCGTAATATGTTTTTTGGTCTTCCTCTTTTCCTTTGGCCTCGAAGATTTCGTGTGAGGGCTTGTTTTGTGACGTAGTTGGGTGCTTTCCTCAATGTGTATCCTATCCACTTCCAGCACCTCTTACTAATTTCTTCCTCCGCTGGGATCTGGTTTGTTATTTCCCACAGTTTGTTGTTGATAATAGTGTCCGGACAACGGATCCGAAGTACTTTGCGTACTTTATAATGTTAAATAATGATAATTACAGGAGAACGGATCAGCTATATAATATTATTAAGACGTTATCTCCTTAATGAAATAGATGATAATTATATATTATTAGATGATTGAAAGTAATTGGTTGGAAACCCTGAATTTATGATTCATGATAGTTGACGTTGACCAATTTAGTGTAAATTTCGATGAAACTCAGTTTTCTGCTGACTGATTTTAGTTACCACTATATGATAAATAAATATAGATATATGTCATAGAAAAGATCAATCGCTGCCGAGTGAAATTTCATATTGTAAAGTTGAATGACTTGGATTACAATACAAAGGGCAAGCATTGGTTTATTTAAAATTGTAGGTATGCCATGTTGACCAGGGTAAGTGTCAACAAACCAATATTTAATGATTCCTACTAATTTTCTCTAACCATCTAATTGCATGTTATTGCTTATCATCTAGAACAAAGATCATACTGTAGTGAACAGAACACGGGTGGGGACAATCGAATATATTTAACACAAAATTACAGGACTTGTTAATAAAATCTAACAATCATAAAGTAAATGCTTAACTTGCAAAATGTCCACCGATTGTCTCAAAATAACTCAGAATTCATTGTTCTTGCATTGCATTCTGTTTCGATTCTTTACTGTTCGATCCTCTTGTCTCTCTGCTGCCAGACCTTCTGTTCACGACTAACACCATATACTATAAGTAGCACACACCAAAATACTGATAACTGACCAGTATTATTCGATCAGCACTGATGATTAGCTAAACATTGCATCGGTAACTACTTAATGATTATTCAATGTACATAATGTGTCTGCTTTAAGTTAGTGTAGAAAACAGTTAATTTTTTTTAATTCTCCAAGATTTTATTTCATTATATGCTTAATAAATAGGAACATTTCTACAAATAATTCAGTGTTTATTTTGTAAATTAAACATAAATATTCCCCTTCAAATTGTTGCTAGGTGATAATGAATTAAAAGGTAAACAAGTAAAAGAAATTAGATTCATTATCCAAATGTTCAATAATTTCTGGACGTTAATCATAAACAAACTGATAATATCAAAATGGGTTCCACAAGTTTTAATATAATCAGAATTAACCATAAATACTTCAATTATTCCAAGAAGTAAGATAGTAACTGATGTTTCTAGTATAAATTCTAATGAATACTGATTGGATAAGATGCTACTCAGTGTTTTCATAGCTTTTCTTGGCTTTTCCCAAGGAATTTTTTGTATCTCCCCAACAGTAAAAAAATCAGATAATTATATTGTATATTGTATTGAATCTTCGACTGAAATGAGTTGATACCATTAAGTTTTCAGTTTCACACTCATAGATCTTTCATTTCTCATTCTTGAACGTTTTGAATTCATATGATTTCAAGATGATGAAGAAGATTTGTAGCTCAGATGGATGATTTTGATAGAGTTTTGAGTCCAGTTGTTGTGTTCATTGTTTAAGTGATTAAAACTAGAAGTTAGTAACTATAAACTAATGCCTCCTTTTAGTAATTCTAAGATTTTGTAAATGAATTATTATATAAAGTCCTAATAATTTTCTAGTTGAAAATTTTTAACTACATCTTAGTACTGAAAGTGTGGTGTGTGCTACTTATATCGACATAAGTAGTATATAGTCACGAATAGGATGTCTGGCAAGATGATCGAACAGAAAATAATTAATATGGAAATGCAGAAAAAATGACGTGTAAGACAATTGACTGATATTTTACAAATGAAGTATTTACTGTATAGTTCTCTTAGATTTTACAAAGAGATTCTGTAATTTTTGCCTTTAAATACATTCGATTGTCCTCACTTGTATTTTCATTCACTACATTTGATGTCACTGACAATCAGGAGGGAGAAAGGTGCTACTCTACGGACACCAATACGTGCCTGGAACTGAGGTGTCAGTTGGTGTGATGTGTGTGCCAATTTAGTAGTATATTACGCTAGTCAGGAATAGAATGTCTGGCAGTAGAAGGTCAAGATTATCGAGGAGGAACGAACGGGAACAGAAAGCAATTGGCATGGAAATGCAGGAACAATGGAGTGTGAGACAATTCACTGATATTTGCAAAAGGAACAGTCAAGTTTGAGACAATTGATTGACATTTTTGCAAATTGAGTATTCACTGTATGGCTCTCACATTTTACTAAGATGTTCTGTAATTTCGTGTTCAAACACATTCGATTGTTCCCATTTGTGTTCTCGTTCAGTACATTTGGTGTCGCTGCTTACCAGGAAAGGGGAAGTGTGCTGTTCTGCGGAAACTGGTGTGAGCCTAGAACTGAGGTGCTAGTTAGTATGGTACGTTCTACTTATATCAACATAAAGAATATATAACAGTAGTCAGGAATAGAATGTCTAGCATCAGAAAGTCAAGAAGATCGAAGAAAAGAGAACAAGAACAAAGAATGATTGATGTGGAAATGAAAGAACAATGGAGTCTAAGATAATTGATTGACCTTTTTGCAAATGAATTCTTTATTGTACAGTACTCAGATTTTACAAAGAGATTCTATAGGTTTTTTGTCTTTAGATACATTCACAATTGTCTTCACTTGTATTCTTATTCATTATAAAAGTATTTTAATCATAATGAATAATTTAAAATTAAACTATACTTGACAATATTTTAATGAGTATTTTGGCGCCATTTATAAAATGAAATTGTCTACAAATAAAATACAATGAATGAAATATAATTTGTTTATTTCTTTTTTTTAATTTTTTTTCTTTTTTTTACTGTGGTAATCAAAACAATAAAACAACAACAACAACAACGAAACCATCTTTTTTTTAAAAAGAAAAAGAAAAGATAAATATAACCTTGAGAGTTAAGGTCATATTCAATAATCAATAAAATGGAATGGCGGGTGACCTTGAGAAATAACTTTCATTATTTCAAAAGTCTAGAATTAAAGTATATATATATATATATTTATATATTGATCGATTACTTGTTTTAATTGAGATAATATGACAGTTTAATAATTGTTTGTTTAAAAGATATATAAGATGTATAAGCGTATTATGAATAGAATTTCCAGTATATAAATGGAAATCTGTATTTGTTCATGAGTGATAACAATGTTGGTTATTATGTTTATAAAATGATTTCACTGGTTGAAATCATGAGTCAGTTGAAATTAGACCCCCATGAAAAACCTGGAAGCACTAGACCGCCGTTTCGTCCTAGTATAGGACTCCTCAGCAGTGCGCATCCACGATCCAGGTTTTCCATGGTGGTCTAGTTTCAATTGACTCATGATTTCAACCAGTGAGATTTATAAAGATCTCCATAAAAATCTATTCTGATATTAAATGGCTGATGGAATTTGTTCAGTTTTCTTAATAATACATTATGTGAATAGTTCAGAAAGAAATTTGGGAATGTATCAGAAACAAAAAGACTTTAATAATGTTCAGTCATTTATCCACATTGCTCCCAAATGCTCTGGTACAGTCGAAAGTGGGGAGACTCCTCCTCCCTTCTTCAAATGGTGTCGCATGGTCAGGAATTTACAGTCACTTTCACAGAAGTACTACTCACTGCCTTATCGCAGCATGTGTGTTGTTTATGAAATTGAGAGTACGAAAAGAGAGTGTCCGTTGTTTCAACCGAGTCAGTATACACGGTGGATACACCTAGAAGAGTTGGAAAATCCTGATTCTAAACCAATGGTGGACATGGAATTCAAGATCCTGAGGGAACAAATGGTGTATGAACCAATTATTGGTGACCGGTTACCATGAGACTAAGTCTCTTGATGTTGCTCCACTGCCTTGTGGATCAGACGGTTAGGTCGAAGGTTCCGGGTGTGTCCCCTTAAGAAAAACCACCTGTTTCGGTTTCAGCACGCGAGTAGTATCACAGTTCACACACAAAATCAAGTGACTTGTATGTCACATATGTATTCGGTGCCCCTTTGTACCAATATTTATGAGCTCAAATAAAATAAATAATCTTATCCTCATAGTATATTTTATGATATTATAAATAACCAGCAATTGTCTTTCAGTTCTTTTTTCATGAGCTTCCTGTTAGCTGAAAACCTTTAAAATATCGTGCTAATCCGTGAGAAAGAATATTTACTTTATCCTTGTTATCCATTTTATCCAAAAGAATTAGCCTAAACTTTCTGATTATCAACAGGTTTTCATCTGTTTAGATTTTAAACAAATGTTATTTAAAATTCATTTTGCATTGTTTGTTTGAATCTTGCACAGTGATGTACAAAACTGCAGTTGATGAAGTTACATTTGGCTGTTTATGGGTTTGAGTCCCAGAGTTAGCATCAACTCTGGGATGCAGGTATATCCAAATAGGATGAAACATGTGTCCTGGATTTCACTTTTAGCCATTATTTATCTTCGCTCATAAGTGTTCTTTCATTTTTTCAAGCCGAATAATCTTCATGCTGTGTTTACTATTCATGTATTTGTAGCCATGGATATTGAATTAATGTTGACCATCAAATCTCAGCTTCACTGAGTAGTAGGTTAGCAAGAAAGGTACACTTATTTTGAAATCTTGCAGCTGCACAAATTGAATTTCAGTCATTTTTGTCATTGTGCTACATATTTTTCTGGTCAGTTGCCATGCTATTCGACTTCATTCCTACTGGATACTTTCGATAAGTAGTTAAGTTTACGTGAAAAATCGTTACTTACCATTAATTGTTCATGGTCATAATCAAGTAATGTAATATAATATGAGATCAGAGACTGACTTTAGTAAGATAACCATTATAAATTAGAGGACACCAGAAAGCTGTTTTTTTTATTTGGGTACTTCTCAATATTTATTATTCAAGACCAAACTTGTAAGTGATCCAAGGAAGTATACGTTTTATTACCAACATGGTCCACTAGGGCAATAGATACACACTGTTAAGAAGTCCCATGTTAAGGAAACGTGGCTGTTTAGCGGCTCTTGTTTTTCAATTACTATTGAACAAAAGTCGCCCCTTGATTCAAACTATAATAAGTGAACAATCTCTACAAGCTCTCTGTATTCACAATTATGGCAAGTAAATTGATATTGTCACGTGATTCCGTTCCAATAAACCAGATGAATCAGAATACTTTAGACTGTTAATTAGTTACCAAGTAACTAGTTCCAGTTACCATTTATTATAAATCATTACATTTCTAATCAGACATATTTGATATGAAGAGTATTTCTTGGATCTTGATTTCTCAGATGATGGAATTATCCCATAATTCAATGATACTTTTACTGCATGTGATGTTGAATAAAATAGGTATTAGGGGTTTTGTGATAAAAAAATCTAACCTTTTGACAATTTTGTCTAGCTACTAACGGCTGATTTTCATTAAACTCCAAGAAAACTGGTGACTATGGGTTAGTACAAAGATTTCGCTAATTGAACCTGTCTTGATTCACGGGGTCAATCAGACTTAGTCAGTCACAACCAAATTACAACTTGTCATTTATGTACACCAGTTTAATTTATCACACCATATCATCAATGAGATGAAATTATTCAAAAGAATACTAAAAGATTAGAAGTAGTAACAGTACCAGTTCTGGTACAAAGTTTAAGCAAAGTCATTATTGTAGAAAAACAGAGAATGGATTCATAAAATAGAAAAGGATTAAGCAATTTCACAACTCAAACAAAACGTGAGTCCATTTTGGCCTTCATGGATTGCTCTGAGCTACGTCACCTGATTTCTCCAGCCACTAATCTTGATATTGATAATAATCTCAAACAAGTTGTCTGAATCTATCAACATGGTCAAAATCATCAGTTAATGACTTTATGTACTAAAGCCAACTCTCAGTTTAGCTGTCCCCAACTTTTTGCCAACCTGATCCTTCACCGACAAATATTAGGATTAAACAGAGCCACTCAGCGAATCGATTTGAATTTAAAAGAAAGCATTTAGTTCCATCAAGTTAATTTGTTCATAAATATTAATATTATAAATGAGATAGTTGAAATATTGATCAATATTCTATTTGTCTAGTTAGAAGCAATGATCAGTGGAGTTTAACCAGGTCTGTTATGAGATAGTAATTCATTAAGGACACTAATGGACGGTGGCACAATTTCATGGATTAGTTGAAGTTAGACATTAACACCGTTGAATACGGGATTAGTGGTCAAAAAATTTCAAAGGATCGCGCGCGGGACCGATAGGTCCTGGGTCCGAATCTTGGGGGGCGCAGGATCGTGGATGTGCATTGCTGAGGAGTCCCATACTGAGACGAAACGGCCGTCCAGTGCTTCCAGGTTTTCCATGGTGGTCTAGCTTTAATTGACTCATGATTTCAACCAGTATAAATGAAATAAACTTATTGAGTGTTACTAATTGGAGATTGATGTCAATTAGCCATAAGTTACAAAGTGTAAGTTCTGTTAAAATTTCAAATTGTTCAACAATCTCATCAACTAAACTGATAACATTCACATACACTACAAAATCAACATTCAAAAATCACTCCAGAAATACGTTTTCAAGGAATACTCCCTAAAAAAATACTACGATTCATGCTTTCATAGCTAAACATCTTCATTAAGATAAGTTGCATAAGCTAACAATACTTTTTTTACAAGAAGAAGAATATGAATAGATTTCAGGTGGTTGAAGATAGTTGACATAAAACAATGAATATTTGTTTCGTGTTATTTCGCACTTGTTAATAAAGCGTACATGTAATCCTAAAAGAACTAATTCAACTTGCTTCATTCAAGACCAGGATCCTCCAGTATCTCAGTTCAAATTATTAATACCGAGCTACTCAAATCATTTCTTAAAATCTTCTATACTGAAATATCTACATTTATTGATCGTTGTGCATTGAACCATTTCACATTTATTCAGTACTTTAGTGTTAGTTGAATTCTACCAACCTATTTGCCATTGTACTACTAGTCTAGGTAACCCAACCTTAGACTAAAGTTTTCTATCGACTGCTTACAATCACATTTTATCACAACATAGTCCACATGATATTATATAACTTAGAATAGTAAAGTGTTCAACAGAGTTTCAATAATATTTAATAATTAAACAAGTATCGGAAGGGGGGTTTGTGGATATTATAGTAATTTAGTAGTCGAAATCATGAGTCAATGGAAGCTAGATCATCGTGGAAAACCTGGAGGCATTAGACGTCCGTTTTGTCCTATTGTGGGACTCCTCCTCCACGATCTCGTCCCGAGAGACTCGAACCCAGGACCTATCGGTCTCGCGCTCAAGCCCTTAAACTTTAGACCACTAATCCCGTATTCAACGGTGTTAATGTCTAACTTCAACTAATCCATGAAATTGTGCCACCATCCACTATTGTCTTTAATGAATTACTATCTCATAACAGACCTGGTTAAACCCCACTGATCATTGCTTCTCACTATACAAATAGAATAATAATATCAGATGGGTTTTGTGGATATTATAGTAATTTCAATGGTTAAGATCATGAATGAGTTGAAGCTAGACCACCATGGAAAAGCAGGAAGCACTGGACGGCCGTTTTGTCCTAGTATGGGACTCCTCAGCAGTAGAATATTGATCAATATTTCAACTATCATCAAAAGTATGCCTTACCCATATCAATTTTCTCAATTGATTTTCTCATTCCATCTAATTTTAATGTAGGATTAATAAAATGTAAAGCAAATAAATGTAATGCTTCATTGAAATATTTTTCTGTTATACTAAAGTAGAATAATGTATGTTCATTTGATGTTTTAGAATCCCAATAACCATTATATTCTTGTAAATAATTATGAAATGTTTTCATTTCATGTTTAATTATATCACTATGAAATAATACTAAAAGAAAAGAAAAAAGTAAAGTAAGAAACTATCAAATAAACGAATAGTTGATTGAGATCATAAGTCGATTACAATTAGATTATCATGGAAAACCTGAAAGCACTGAATGGTTGTTTCGTCCTATTTTAGAAATGAAGCATTTATCTCGCTATGAAATTAATTTTCTTAAGTCATTTTCTTTTTGTAAGAACTAAATCAGAAATTACAAGAAATCAATATTGTATTCTAACATATCCACAATCTTAGCAGAGATGATTGATCTGAGGATATTCAACTTACTTACTTACTTACACCTGTTATCGTTCATGGAGGAGCATAGACTGCTTACTAGCATTATCCAATCAATTCTGTCCTGGGTAATCTTTTCAATTTCTTTCCAGTTACTGTTTATTATTTTCATGTCTGCTTCCAGTTACCGACGTAGTCTGTTCTTCAGGCTTCTTCTTTTCCTTATCCCTTCAGGATTCCAAATTAGTGCTTGACTCGTGATTCAATTTGATGATTTCCTCAATTTGTGTCCTGCCGATTTCCAACGTCTTTCCCTAATTAATTCCTCAAGTGGAAGCTGGTTTGTTATCTCCCACAGTAGGCTATTGGTTGTAGTATCCGGATCTTGAGTAGACAGTTGTTTAGAAATACTTTTACTCTTTTCATGGTGGTTGTGGTAGTTCTCCAAGTTTCAGCTCCGTAAAGTAGAACTGTCTTGATGTTCGTATTAAAGATTCTGACTTTGATATTGGTTGACAGTTGTTTTGAGTTCCATATATTCTTCAACTGTAGGAATGGGGCCCTTGCTTTGCCAATCCTTGCACTTACGTCTGCATCGATGATGCTACACAGATAAGTGAAAGGTTCCACCTTTTCCAAAGTTTCTCTTTAAGTGTGTTTGGGTTGGTGTTCTCCATCGTGTATTTGATGATCTTACTTTTTCCCTTGTGTATACTGAGGTCTTCTGATTCAGAGGCTGCTGCTGATACATTGTTTATCTTGACCTGCGTTTCGTTAGTATGTACGTGATAAAACAGCTAGGTTGTCTACGAAGTCCAAATCGGCTAGTTCCATCCAACCCGTCCATTTTATCTCATGCTTCCAATTAAATGCGGGGTTCATCATAATCCAATCAACCACCAGCAGAGAGAGAAAAGCGGAGAGTAGACAGCCTTGTCTAGCAAGTACTAAGCATTGAATTAGTATCCAGTAGTCCATCTTTCTAACTGAAATCAATTCGTGCTATTTCCTAATCTCCTTTCAGCACCTCAGTCTGAGGATTGAAGATCCTAGTTTCTATGCTTGAAGGGATAATGGTTCCCACTCTTGTTAAGTTTAATACTAGGACTGTTTAGCTATAATGTTTGTCTAGCTGAATTCAATGAGTGATGTAAACTATTTTGTCAGATTGAACAATCTCTTCAAACGAATTGTATCGTCTAAAAAACTCTTTTATTCTCTTTCTGTTTTCAGCTTCATATTATAAACTGACCTTAGTTTAACAACCATTCAAAAACAGGAAGTCCCACTATGGTACTTCTCAATAATGCACATTCTTGACCTCACCAGTGATTCATCCTAAGACCTTCAGATCATTCAATTTACATCTAATGATTTACATTACTAATTTCAGTCAACTTGTGTTATCTCTCAATTATCATCTATTGCCTCTGATGATAGTTATATCCACATATGAAATAGTCGAACTCTATTCTTTCACCTTAAAAAAAACATCTGCACAATACTACTATTATTTTCCCCATAGTTATCAGTTTATGATGTAAAACTATAAAATTCAACAAACTTCTTTGGTTACCATAATCCAACTGATTTTTATATACAATAAAATCATTTTATTTATTTCAATAAAATTTGGATTCATACGCAACGATGAATAGTTACTAACAGTGGTATTCAGGACGCACGTCTCATTCTATTTGGGACTCGTCAGCTGGATGTACCTGCATCTCAGAGTTCATGTTCACTCTGGGACTCGTACCCAGTACCATTCGCTTCAAACGCCATCGCGTTGTCCACTCAACTACTGAGTCCTGTTAGCCGTTTGCTTGTGTCAATTTCAATCTTAAAACCTCAATTGGAAGATTCAAACAAAACAATACCAAGTGAAAATTTGGATTCATTTGAAAAAAGAACGTTTTTCTGTATATATTCATAGTTTCAATTCAGTTACCTGGTTATTATACTATTATTATTACTATTATTATTATCGTGGATTATAACGTATAGATAGTACATTTCTTTGATTTTATTATTATGAATTTTATGGTGTTTTATTGTTCGGTATATATATTTTTTCTTCAATGTCATTTGATGATATCACACGTGGTTCTCTTATATTATGATTTGAATAAGTAATTAATACTTAGTGAATTAGATACGTTTTAGCAGTTTTAAACTATGACTTAGTAACAATTCATGATGCTTTAAATATTATTGATTAGTTAATGATGATTTGTTGTTGGGTTTGATGAACTTTCCACAATCCATTTCTCGCCCCCTCAGTCTCTCTCTCCCACCCACTCCCTCTCCTCTCTCTCTCTCTCTCCATATATTTTTTCAATGGTTGAAATCATGAGTCAATCGAAGCTAGACAACCATGGAAAATTCGAAAGCACTAGACGGCCGTTTTACCGTATAGTGGGACTCCTCGGCAGTGCGCATCCACGATCCCGCCTCGAGAGATTCGAATCCAGGATCTATCGGTCTCACACGCGAACGTTTAAGCACTAGACCACTGATTCGGTATCCAACGGTGTTAATGTCTAACTTTAACTAATCCACGAAATTGAGCGACACATCCACTAATGTCTTCAGTGAGTTGCTACCTCACAACAGACCTGGTTGATCTCCACTGATCATGGCTTCTCACTCGAACTCCAGGAAATACCTCATGAAGCCAGTCACTATTGAGTATATATTGACTAGCATCAGAAGGAGTTTTGTTGATATTATGGTAATTTCAGTAGTTGAGATCATGAGACAACATATATATATAAGTGGATCAGACGTCATGAGTTTTATATTCCTTCAAATTTTTTAAGAAACTATAACTTTATATGTTAGGAAGTATCAATAATTAGTCTTTCATAAATAACTCACTGCAAATATTATACACTGTGATATATGAATAATGTTAATTCCGATCTAATAAGTTATAACAGTTCATCATACATCAATTGGTCTATTGTTTTAACCAAACAGGTCTAGTGGTTGAATAAGGAAATTAATGATTGAAGATTCCCTCTTACGTAAAAATTTTATGTTAACCATAATGTTTTTTTTATTATTGTATCCTCTATGTTCAGATTTATTACCATAAATAAAATCGTTTAGTTCTTGTTTTGATTGAGAATGAGTTGACTGAAGCATAGTGATCAGGGATTATTAAATAATTAAGCCTTTCACAGATAGGATCAATCTAAGTTCATTTATTACAACTAGATTTTAATGCTACTTGATAGCCAAATACAAATTCGTGTAACCGACTTTTCAGCTACACAGGTTTTGTTGCACAATACAAGATAAAGTCAACCATTTGAAATATCAGTGTTCTATTCAATGAAAAATTTAACCGAAAGATAATTTTTTTCACAATTGATTGATCACTGGGTGGTGATCAGTGTCATGTGTGTCAGGTCATTTTTAGTGCGAATCGAATCCTATCGACCAAGTTGCAATGTGGCCACTAGTCTAGGTGACTCGACATTGCGTCCCTGACTGTGAAGCTGGGTGATACAGGATCGAATCCGTCAGGGAGCATCAGTTCCCTCAAGATTACAGGTACATCTAACCGACGATAATTTTTCCTGAAGTGGTACCTAAAAAATGACAAAACTAAGACAGTATTTGATAAACCTGATTCGGTGTAATGATTATGACTAGAATTATTAAACTTACTATGTTCTAACAGATGAGAAAGACCTTGAGCTTCATGTGGATCGGAAAATGAACCAACATTGATGCAGAGTGCTGCAGCTGACTAAAATATGCAAAAAGATTGTTTGACTAATAATGAATTTTATTTTTTCTTTAAAAACTTTCAGTTTTCATTTTAGAAATGTAATTAGAAGAAGAGCACATGATTATTAAATTGTGAAAACTTTGAATAATCACTCTATGGTAGGTACATCGTCATAAAAATCTATGCATAATACTTAGTCAGCCACCAAATGCGATGCTACGGCTGAGAGTGGAGAGAGTTAGCTCTCTCTGTTGAAATCCTCTAGCATGTCCGCTTGCACACAACCACTGCAATGGACATCCTACTCACTATCTCCTCGTGGCATTACGGTTGGCTACAAAATTGAGAGGACGAAAAGCGAATGTCCTGGGCTTTAACCGGGTTGGTGAACACGGAGAGTCTGCCTAGTAAAGTTGGAAAACCCTGATTGCAAACTAATGGTGTACATGGGCTCCAGTATCCTGAGGGAACAAATGGCGTATGAACCAATCGTTAGTCACTGGCTACCACGGGACCGCATCTCCTGAAGTTGTTCCACTGCCTTGTGGATCAGACCTTTAGTCGAATGCTCCAGGTGTGGCCCCCTAAGAAACCCACCTGCTTCGGTCTGGGCACCCGGGCAGTATCCCGGCTCTCACACAAACCGAATGACTCATGTGGCGTATATCTATTTGGTGCCTCCTTGTACCAATGTTTATGTGTTTAAATAACTAAATAAATACTTAGTTAAATATATACATTTTAGTGTTTTTATGAAACTTAAATTTTATAATGTACATTACAGTACTTTCAAGTGTTATTTATAAATATAACTTTCAGAAATTCTGGCATCATACGATAATTAAGCTTAACGAACAGGTCAAGAAAAAATTCGATCAATCAACAGCCAACTTGCACACCAGAACAAATGACTAAAATAGAACCTACGAAGATAATCAGTCATAAACACGGAAGGATACAAGAACGAACTAATTTATTCTTTATGGAATAAGTAAAAACCTCGTTTATACACGAAGTAATCAATGATAATTTTATCTGGAATAGTAATGAAACCCCTACCACGAAGTTCGGAGAAATAAACAACACTAATAAAATCTATTCTAGCTCTTTTAAATCAACTTAGTTATTCAATAATCAAATATAATTATGTGAAGATTGATCTAACAGATAGTTTATGAAGATTTGAGTAGATTGTACTAACTGAGATAAATACTAGATTGAAATAGAATATTGCCTTTTCTCCTACATACAAATGAACATAGTTTAACGGTAAAGTGAAATGGTAAATGATCGCTAGCATCAAAGAATTTCTAGAACATAACATTCAAGTTAATTGGTAATCAACTTTGACGTCAAGATAGATCTAATCTATGGACTAATATGGAAGAGATTAATTAATCATAAACACAGAAGTCAATCAATAATGACAATCAACATGAATGGAAAGATAAATGAAGACAATCAATCATAAATAAAGACATCGGAATAAAAAACAATGTATTAGTTGCAGAATAAGTAGACAGCTTACTCCTATATGAAGTAGACGCTAAAAATGAGATCTAGAATATCAACAAATTAATTCATTTTGATCTTAATACTCAATTTCAACATTAGTCTGGAATCAGCTTATCAATAAAAAGTTAAGTAAATAACTAACTAACTATTTGCTCTCTATTAACATAAACTTATGTTATACAGTCAGAATCAATAGGTAAGAAATTCTAAACATGAGTACAGTGGAAGTCGGCATTTATTAGCAAAATATATTTGAAATCTCAAGAGAAATAGGGTTCCTTGATGTGACTCTGAACCATGTTGTCTAGTAGATACTTTTCTCACTGATCCGAAATTAATCTTCTGCAAGAGTTAGGTAGTTACTAATTAGTCACCATATTTACCCAATCATCGCTTACCACGAACCATGATAAGTCAAGCCAAAGTGTAGCATCAGTTCGTGAACACATTGACTGTTGTAGTGAACCGTATTAGTAAGTGCATACTATCAAGTTGAAATCGTCTCATTTAAAATAGCCAATTGACGGAGACGTTGAGTGATATTACTCAGAATCGATATTTACAATTCAAATGTATTCACTGTGTCTTCCGTCAAATTCTAAGTTTTGAAAATTATTTCATAATTTTCTATTCTCCAAATTTATTCTAACTTCTCGAACTATATTTTCTACATCTAATCTTTTGTACCATCACTTACATTGTTACTAATTCTACTCCTATGACATTTGATTTGATAATTTCATTTCTCTATGTTGGTACAATGTGGAAACTTGGACCGAAGTACACATGTACCAAACTCTACATTGTTGATAACTGAATGAATCACTTAGTACTTATATCTTACTCTATTTCAATTATCTATAATACGAAATTATGAGTAGTAAACTTGTTTATTTAAAATTTATCTTTTTGTGTTTGTTTTTTTTTTACTACATTTCAATGCGTTTTGGGAAAAAACAATTGTTTACATGATCGACTCAAACAATCAGTCATTAATGTATAACACGATGCTGTTTGAATCGAACAGTACTGAGTTCGAGTCCCATCGTGAACATCAACTCTAAGATACAGGTATATCCAACTGGTTCATGATCTCAATCAAAGAAATTAATAATCTCCACAACCCCTATACTGATAATTAACATGTGCTCACTAGTGACCAGCTTCGTGAGGGAATTCTCGGAGTTTTAGTGAGAAGTCGTGACCAGTGGAGTTAATCCGTGTTGGGTAGAGACAGGTATCTACCTCAGTACAATGAAAGTTGGTCGCGAAATTTCGTGGATTGGTTGATGTTAGACACTAACATCATTGGATGCCGGCTCAGTGGTCCAGTATGTTAAGCGTTCGCGCGCGAGACTGAAGGCCCTGGGTTCGAATCTCGCGGAGTGCGGGATCGTGGATGCGCACTGGTGAGAAGTTCCACAATAGGACGAAACAGACGTCCAGCGCTTCCAGGTTTCCAACGGTGGTCTAACATCAATCGGCTCATGATCTCAATCAAAGAAATTAATAATCTCCACAACCTCTATACTGACAAGTCATAAATAGAACGAAACTCACGTTCTGCATTTCACTGCTAACCATCATCTATCTTTGCTCAAAAAGGCTTATGGTTTAAGGTGATATCAAGGCAATCTGCACAGGATACACCTATGCCAATAAGAGAGACTGATCAATTACAATCCTAAACAACAATTGGAAGATACAAGCAAATAATACCAAGTGAATTTATTCAGTTATGAATTCTGTACATTTTTTTAACAACAAAAAAAATACTTTCACATTTATCAACCAACGAATTAGATGATACCACAATTGAAATTCTAACTATTAGACACCGTCTTTTGAATGTATTTGTTATTTATTTAAACAAGATATATATATATATATATATATATTCATTTGATTTATATAAGATATGTCATCTATGAAACGTTGGTGAATAGAAGAAGAAGAAGAAGAAGAAGTACACACTTACACTTACACTTACACCTACACACACACACATACACTTATATACACACAAGAGAAAGAAATATGTAGTTAAATTTGATTTTGGTTTCTGTAATGTGTCATTTGTTTCTTATACATTGATAAATTGAATTATTGTTTTAAATCATTATAATAATATGATAATTTAAAAAAAAAGTACTAAATTAATCTGGAAAATTGACAGTATACACTAGACATAAATATTGATTTTGGTAATATCAATGATCATCTATTATATGTAGTTTACATTTGATTATTCTGGTTAACGTTTTCTCTTCGTTAGTAAGGTTATTTTCTATGGGATAGATTTACTGACCCCTAAGCCTAATCCTTCTGTTTTACACGGGGTTGGGATCGACAGTAACCGTAGAAGAGCTATAGGCGGAGTTGGATGGAGAATACTGGTGAGAGGCCTATGCTCCACCATGAGGGGTAACAGGCATATGTAGGTAAGTAGTATGTGTTTAAGAGAACTTGAAATTTGATTACGTTTATTTTTGTATCACAACGAATTATAACCGAAGTTCATTAACAGAAATGGTGTTGTTGACAGTATGATATAATAATTGTTCTTTTGTTTCATATTTTGTATTTCAACCTAGAATTAACAGCTCAAAATGATCTTCATGGGGATAGATTTTTGATCAATGATCATCTTGATATAGTCTATGAGTGTCCTCTTAACGTGTATTTTGTTCATTTCGGAACTCGAACCCAGCACCATTCGCTACAAACGTCATCGCGTCATTCACTTAGCTATTGAGTCCTTATAGCTACTAGCTTGTCCAATCGGGTGAAGTTATATTCACTTGGTGTTGTTTACTAGTATCTTCCCATTGCTATTTAGGACTGCATTTGAGTCCCAGAGTGACCATCAACTCTGAGATACAGGCACATTCAACTGATGAGTAACAAATAGAACGAAACTCACGTCCTGAATTCCACTATTAGACACCATCCATCTTTGCTTAAAAAGCTTGTGGCTTAGAGTGATATCGAGGCAACCCGCACAGGATGTACATATGCTAACAAGAGACTGATCAACTGCAGTCCTAAATAACAATTGGAAGATTCAAGAAAACAACACTAAGTGAGAACAAAGTAACTGTTTAGTTATTATCATTTCCATAATTTGGCGTGACTATAATTTATGGACGAACCAACCAAATTTAGGATAACAGGTATTGGATTTTGGTGCGAAATTCATTCATCCATTTTGGTGAAATAGAATTTTGGTATTATAGCTAACATCAGTTTGTGATGAAAACTTAAAATCCAATTTCTAACCCTAACCATCAACTGTATATCACAATTTCAATTGCTTACACTCGTTTATAACCCTCATGTGACTCTAATGAGTAGGTGAACATTTTCATGGTCACTTCATAGTCACTCAAAGGTCATTCATAAATTATAGTCTCACTCATAAAATCTTTTAATTTTATACAACTAGCTTATTACAGAATATATACAAGGGAACTTTAGTTAGACAAAATATGTACCTTTATCCTATAAAATTATAGTATATTATTATTATTATACATTATATACAATCATAAACTTTATTATTAGATTAAATAAGTTGAAAGAGCGAAGTTTAATATTCAAATGAAATGAATAACTACTACAATAATGGAATACTGCAATAGTTGAGAATATGAAATATTGATTTTATTGGTAGTCGTAGTAGTAGTAGTAGTAGTAGTAGTAGTAGTAGTAGTAGTAGTAGTAGTAGTAATAGTAATAGTAATAGTAATAGTAATAGTAGTAGTAGTAGTAGTAGTAGTAGTAGTAGTAGTAGTAGTAGTAGTAGTAGTAGTAGTAGTAGTAGTAGTAGTAGTATTGAACAGTACTTGATGAAAGTGTATACATTTGGAAATCAGATTTGATCAGATTTCAAAGTCATTTGACGTCATAGTCAATTTTACACAAGTCTATTTATTTACTTTATTTGAACACATAAATATTGGTACAAAAGGGCACAGAATACATATGGGGCACACATGTTACTTGGTTTGTGTGTGGGCTGTGATACTCACCGGGTTCTCAGATCGAAATAGGTGGTTTTCATAGGGGGCCCACATCCGGAGCCTTTGACCTCAAGATCTAATCGATAAGACAGTGGAGCAACGTCAGGAGATTCGATCATATAATAGCCAGTGACCAACGGTTGGTTCATACGCCATTTGTTCCCTCAGGATCTTGAATCTCATATGCACCAATGGTTTGGAATTATGATTTTCCAACTCCTTTAGGTAGATCCTCCATATCTACCAACACACTTAAAGCGCCGAACACTCGCTTTTCATACTCTTAATTTCGTAAACGATACTCTAGCATTAAGTAGAGCTTCCGTGGAAATGGCTGTATACGCGCAGCCATGTAAGAGCATTTGAAAAGGGAGAGCGGACTCTCATGACCCTCGACCGTACCAGGGCGTATGAGGCTGAATAGTTTAATTGTGTACCTAACTAGTCGTCAATTTTTTTTCCATATGAATAGTGTATAAAAACTGCATGATTTTACAAGGGAAATATGATAATTTATTTTTGGAGTGTAAGTAAATTTACTAAAACTATAAAGCTATAATTAATTTTTAAATAAACTACCAGGAGATATTCTATGTTAATGGCGATGTGATAATTCCAAATTATTAGAATTCAGATCCACTTAAAACTATATCGGGATCTATCTATCTATCTATCCACCTATTTACTTACCTATCTATCTATCTATCTATCCACCCATCACTCAATCTATCCACACACTCATCTATCTATCTACCTATATATTTACCTACTTATTTATCTACTTATATATATACGACAATAGCTTATGTAAAGAAAAGCGATAAATTTATTAATTACTGTTATATGTAACTACCTACGTAACTATATCTTGTAAGAATGTAGTTTTCAATCAACTGTATCAAAATTTATCACTATTACAGACAAAGGATGATATCGTTTAAAGCAATTTTAATGGGTGGACCAGTCAATCAATTCATTTTATTTGTTTTTCTATTTTATGAGAATAAATTAGTCTTGTAAACTATGACGGTAATAATGAACAATTAAAGAACAAAATGTCGCGACTATAATTTATAGACGAACCAATCAAATTTAGGATAACAGGTCTTGGATTTTGGTGCGAAATTCATTTATCCATTTGGTGAAATAGAATTTTGGTATTATAGCTAACATCAGTTTGTGATGAAAACCCTAAATCTCATTTCTAACCCTAACCAACAACCGTAAATCATAATCTTTATTCTGCACACTGCTTGATAACCCTCATGTAGCTCTAATGAGTAGGTGAACATTTTCATGGTCACTTCATAGTCGCTCAAAGGTCGTTTATAAATCATAATTCCGCCCTTTCATCACGGTAACAAATCAACCTAAATTAGACGACTATTGACCATTTGGAAGCAGTGAATAGCTGTTTCGTACTAGTATAGGACACCTCTGAAAAATTGAAACAAGATCCAAGCAGGGATTAAGTTCAAGAGAATCAAATTTCGTGACTTCTAATTGTTTTTTAGACCATTGGATTGGAGCCTACTTACTCGTATTTCTCACTTTAATCAATTTGCCATATCGCATAACCAACTCAGTTATGTGAAGGTTAGGTGCTTGTATGAGAGACTTAGTGTCCTTGATTTGGTTTGCTTTAGGATCGTGGATTTACACTGCCGAGGAGCTTCATACTGGAACGAAACAGCTCTCCATTACTTCCGGATTCTTCACTGTTATCAGTTCATGAGCTCACTAACATTCACTAATTTTTACGAAACCCCATAAAAGTTTAGATAGTTCTGCCAATATCAAACTTAGTCAAAAATAATGGGATTAATTTATTCGGTCCATCCAGCTCAGAGAACGAAACTTTATAAGTGAATATAATACATACAGAACTTACCAAAGTATCTGATATAAAGTGATTATCATCAATATCATTGCAAGTAGAAATAATCATTACTTTCATACCATTTTGTAACTCGAAATGTCTGTGAAAACGTAAAGTATAATGGAAAAAAACCAAAACACAAGAGAATAATTTATATAAATAGTTTTGGTCTTTAATACAAAATTATTACACAGATATTAGAGTGAGAATCTTCAATATGAACATCAAGACAGTTTCACTGTACGGAGCTGAAACTTAGACAACTATTACAACCATCATCAAAAAGGTACAATTATTTATAAACAGTTGTTTATGCGAGATACTTAATCACCGTTAGTTGGATACCATTAACAAATGCCTACTGTGGGAGATAACAAACTAGGTTCCATCTGAAGAGGAAATTAGGGAAAGACGCTGGAAGTGGATAGGATACATTTCCGAAATCATCAAACTTTATTACAAAGCAAGCCCTAATTTGGAAAACACACGGTAAAAGAAAAATGGAAGACCCAACAACAGATTGAATCAGGAATTGGAAATAAATATCATAAGAATTAATAACACTTGAGAATAAATGGAAAGGATTGTTCAGGACAGTGTTGGATGGAGAATGCTGGCGGGCGGCCTATGCTCCTTGACCAAACTGCATCACGAAGCGAGCACTAATTTGGAATCCTGAAGGGGAACGGAAAAGAGGAGGGCTAAAGACCAGATTGAATCGACAATTGGAAGCAGACATCAAAAAATGAGTAGCACTTGGGAATAACTGGGAAGAAGTGTCCAGAACAGATTTTTGGTCATCAGCCTATGCTCCTTCACGATGAGTAACGTGTGTAAGTAAGTGAACTATATTTACACTAAATGTAAGTTGGTAGGACACAAGAAAAGTAATCTGACCTACTGGTTATAAAGAAATTCACCCTAATTACTTTTTAAAATCACGTATCTCCAAGTTATTTAGTAATGGAATAGCAGAGATTGATTGTTATGTAATCAACGTGAAAAAACCTATACAAATTATTGTTATCTCGATGGAACAATATTGATAACCTTTACAGTACATGAAAATAGGATAGGACTGGTTCAGTAAAGAGTTCTATTTTAAATGAATCCATTCTAAAAAATTACACAATCGTAAATATGCACTCTTATCCACAATAACAGAATGTTTTCACAGTTGAACTCATGAATTGATCTTAGTTATACCATCAGTGAAAATATATAGGCACTTGATGGTCATCTGGTCTTAGTATAGGGCTCCTCAGCATTATGTATCTACCACTCCACACGCTTAAATCGATTCCAGGACCTTTAGGTATGAGAAAATTATTTACCACTAGCAATCGACGAAGGATTGCGCAGGATAATGAATCGATTGAAGTTAAACATTAACACAATTGGATTCCGGCTCATTGGTCCAGAGTTTAGGTGTTCACGCACGAAACTGATTGTCCTACGTGTGGCGGATGTATACTTCTGATGAGTCCCACACTAAGATGAAACGGTTATCCAGTGCTTTCAGGTTCTCAATAGTAGTCCAGCTAAAATCAGTGTGTGATTTCGAATATGAAAATACTACAGTCTCCACAAATCTTTTATGCTGATAATGTCTGTTAATAATAGTAATAATAATAATAATAATAATAATAATAATACGTTGTTGAGCCCATAAACAAATAAGAGAACAATTTTATTCATTTTAAAATAAACTGAAAATGTGATTTATTAAAGAGGAAGGATGTAGTTACAAAATCTTCGTGAATACATTCTTCCTGTTTCATGTTTCACATCAATTCAACGCCCAAATACTATGAAACTATTCGATCAAATTTAGATGAAAATGATTGTCAAGACTGTTGTAGACATTAAATAAAGATTGGTAACTGTAAATAGGTGTTACGTAATACGATGGGGTAAGTTATTGAAATTTAAACAATTTACAATCAGGGAGGGTTTGAAAAGAAAGATAAATCTGTTTATGTGGGTGGTGGTGTTGGGAGGGGGGTTTAGATAAATGATCCACGATGAAACAAAGTAAGAGGATAATGACTTGGTAAAACCGAACGTTGCAAATTTTTTTCACTAACCTTACTTTTCAGGCAAATGAATAAAGAAATTTTAACAAAAATAGTTTTTTATGAAGCTAGGCATGATGGATGCTCAAAACTCTAACTAGTATGATTGAAACTCATTGAAAGACAGGGGACTATTTTTTTCTAAGCTAATGGTCTAATGGGTAACGTCTTAGTGATTATTAATGATACATTCAAAGCATTGAACAAATATGTGAATTACTTCAATATAATGAAAACGTTTAAGCAACCATGCTATCAGAAGTAAGCTATCAAAATTCTAATATCATTGAACGTTAGGAAACGTTTGATATTCACTAACAACAATCAGTTTACATACGTACAATTTTTGCTCAGATCTTACTATGTTTATCAGAGATGCCTTGGGACAAATAATACTGAAACAGTTTACACACAGTTCTACATGAATCTAGATGCACACAAGTCAACGAAACGATGAATAACAAGGTATACTGAGTCACTTTAGCTCTACAAAATATTTGAGACAGGAACAATAACAATGTGGACTGCTCACATTAAGTATACAATTTTCTTTGAACCCAGAACACAAAATTAACATTATATATCATCCTATTACCCTTAGTGATGAACAAGGTGAATCTGATGCAGATGTGAAAGCGCGGATTGGTAAAGCAAGAACAGTATATTTACAACTGAAGAACTCAAAACAACTGTAAACCAACACCAAGGTCAGGATTTTCAATACAAATGTCAAGACAGTTCTACTGTATGAGACGGAAACTTGGAGAATCACGAAAGCCATCATCCAGAAGATACAGGTGTTTATTAACAGTTGTCTACGTAAAATACTTCGGATCCGTTGACCAGACACTATCAACAACAACCTATTATAAGAGAGAACAAACCAGATTCAAGCGGAGAAAGAAATCAGGAAGAAGTGCTGGAAGTGGATAGGACATACATTAAGGAAAGCACCCAACTGCGCACAAAACAAGCCCTCACATGAAATCGTCAAGGCCAAAGGAGAAGAGGGAGACCAAAGAACACATTACGCCGGGAAATGAAAATAGACATGAGAAAAATGAACAAGAATTGGATGGAACTAGAAAGGAAGACTCAGGACAGAGTGAGTTGGAGAATGCTAGTCAGTGGCCTTTGCTCCATTGGGTGTAACAGGCGTAAGTGAGTATTACCCTTAGTAGATCTACTAAACCATGCATACGATAGATTGAGTACAATTGGTCATAATTTAAAATATCATAATAGATTATTCATTTTATTTATCAATTAAATAAGAACAACACAACAACTTCAACAGTAAAATGATCAAACACACAATTATTTTCATATTTATCTTTAATTCAAATAATGTTTATTCTTTTAGTTCAATTAATTAGATTTTGTTCAATATTCTGTGTACTTATAATCATGCATGTGACTAAGAAGTTACGTTCTTTTCAATCAATATTAGTCAATTTGTGTTAAGTGTAAGCACTTATGATAATGATTAAGTAAAATGATGTATGATCATTGATACTATGTAAACTGATTCAACGATACAACTCATTATTATCAGAAAGGGAATATATTTGTAGATATCATAGTGATTTCAATAGTTGACATCATGAATCAGTTGAAGCTAGATCACTATGGAATATCTGAAAACACTGAAGCGTCGTTTCGTCCTAGTGTGAAACTTCTCAACAATGTCCATCCAAGATCATGACATTGATAAGTCCTGGATTCAAATCTCGAGGGTCGAGATCGTAGATGAACACTAATGAACAGTCTTACAATAGAACAAAACGGTCGTCCAACACTTTCAGGTTTTTCATGATGATCTAGCTTCAACACAACTGAGTGATTATATTTCAAGATGATGTAAGATTTTTCATCTTACAATAGACTTGATAATTCTATGTATCTATCCTAATATTGATATAAAAATTGAGTTCAGATTTCTAGAATTATCAATTATTATAGATCAGACTATCAAATTAACACATTCATTACTTGAATATTAACAATAAGAAAATGAAGGTCCTTGAACTAAAGTAAATTACCAGAGATTAAAATTGAAATTATATAGATTAAAGTACAATTTTTGTTTAAAGTCATATCATTTGTTCAATGATTTGTTAAATATGGTCTAACTAACGATACCTTATGAAGTATACTACAATGAGTGTAAAGCCTATCATTTTAATTTTATATGAGTAGAAAATCTCGAGAAATAAGTAAATTTAATACTGAGAAGATACTCATTTTGATCAAGGTGTATGTATGCTACTGATACTACTGACAGATATAAGTAGTATGTATGGTCAATCAAAAGTGAAATGTCTGGAGGCAAAAAGTTAAGAAAATCAAAGAAACAAGAACAGTAAATTATTACTGTAAAAATGAAGAAATGATGAAGTCTGAGATGATTGACTGACATTTGTAAAAGGAATAATCAAGTTTGAGACAATTGATTGACATTTTTGCAAATTAACTATTTACTGTATGGTTCTCAAATTTGATTAAGATTTTCTGTAAGTTTGGTTTTCAAATACATTTGATTATCCTCACTTGTGTTCTCGTTCACTATAGTAATACTTAACTTTCAGTAATACTACAATGTTTTAGCTAAATACCAAGTCTCACTTTAGAGCATTCAAGTCTGAAGTTAAAGAGTTAGAATTTAATGATCCATCCTTTTGTTTAAGGGAGGTTTCCTTAATTTTCAATGTTATTCTCAGTTAAATGTTAACCCGTAATGCAAAGGTGTTAGCAGAAGCTAACAAAATGCGTAAACTAACTTATTCAAACAGTTTTTTTCACTGGTTGAAATCATGAGTCAATTGAAGCTAGACCACCATGGAAAACCTGGAAGTACTGGACGGCCGTTTTGTTCTAGTATGTGACTCCTCAGCAGTGCGCATCCATGACCCCGCACCACGCGAGATTCGAACCCAGATCCTACCAGTCTCGCGCCAGGCGCTTAACCAACTAGACCAATGAGCCGACCGGCATCCAACGGTGTTAATGTCTAACTTCAACTAATCCACAAAGTTGCGCTACCGTACACCGCTGTCTTCAGTGAGTTGATATCTCACAACCGACCTGGTTGAACTCCAGTGGAAACGGTTTCTCACTAGAACTCCAGAAGTATCTCTTGAAGTCTTGTTTAAATTTCTCACTAATACATCAGTCGTTATTATATATGAAACATTTAAAGTAACTAATAACTTCAAAATGAACATTTTCTACAATCTCTCTAACTTAAATAAAAACATCAATTTAATAAACAATGAATTTAATGGTTGAATTCATGAATCACTTGAATCTAGATCATCATGAGAAACCTAGAGGCATTAAACAGATGTTTCGTCCTAGTATGGAACTCCTCAACGATGCTTATTGACGATCAATTGATTGGGATCAATTCATGAACTCAATTATTCAAATACAATTTTCTCCGAAATCTGTCATCTGAAGAATTACCACATAAAGTTGAAAGAAAGAAAGAAAGAAAGAAAGAACAAAATTGTATATTCAAATGAAAATTAACATATACTTCAACATTATTACTTACCGATATGATCGATAATCGGTATGACTAAGTTCAATACCATTTCCGTATTCATGTTTCATGTCTAATATATATTAATGGGTATAAGAATAATGATAAATCATTAAATCATTCAGTATATTTGTGCTATTGAATAAATCAAGTAAAGAAGATAATAATAATACATATATTTTATGTCTGTTTATCAATCTAAGTGTTTAGTATGTTTATATATCACACACACAATTTAATAAATAACCAACCAAAAAATTTTGTTAAAAACTAGAAAATATAAAGAATAAACAAATATGAATTACTTATGAGTAATTCAATCTTGTTCAATGAAAATATTTGATGATAGAGATAAATAGAAAAAATGTTTAAGAAAAATCATATTCGAATCATTTCAAGGGTTGGAATCTTGAGTCAATTGAAGCTAGACCATCATCAAAAACCTGGAAATATTGGATGGCTGTTTCTTCCTAGTATGCGACTCCTCAGCAGTGTGCACCGAAGATCCCGCTCTCGGCCAGTGAAATTTCTAAAAATCTCCACAAAACACCTTCTGATAATAACCATCTGCTCTGTCGAAAATGAACAAAACAATCAAAAAAACTCAATAAAATACACAAAATATCAAGCACTAAAACTAAAACAGTTTAAAAATATTCAAAAAATAGGCATATCAGAGAAAATCCTCAAAAAAATAATTCCTAAAAGAAAACCGAAAAAAAAACGAAAATTCACAAATCCCAAGTGTGAAAACATAATAAAAAGTAAAAAACGCATTAAGCAAGATAACTAAAATAATACAAAAAAGAGAGAGGCGAGGGAAAATATATCACGGTAACAACGATTCGCACGCCCTCTAGCATCAACTCGCACAACTCCACACAACAACTACAACTACGTCTCCTCGACTAGTCGAACACATACTCACATGCATATCCACAAAGTCCACACGCTCGCGTACACTCACACACAAACACAATCCATCAACAAACACAGCTGCCAGCAAGACAACTAAACAATCATTTGACTGTTCACTCCCACTGACAGACTACAAGTCACACAAACACGCATTCGCCAATCAACCTGTCAACCGACATGTTCACCAACACCAGGTCAAGACACACAACATCTGTCACCACAATCCAGTAGAGTCACCGACCAGTCACGAGCACTCAACACAAAGTGCACCAACACAGGTTCGCTTCACACAACACCGGCTTCTTGCAGTCACGCTCGTCATACTCTCAGACAATTGTAATGAGCAACGATGGTCCACTCCACCACAAGCCCCATTGTGCCGCTTACACACAACCGACTCGACCATGAGCACACCTGAAACACTCCACTCAGAACATTCAACACATTGACATACGGCATCACCTGAAATCGACCATGATATCACCAAGTGTATCGACCATACTGCACACCATCCTGAGAGAACAATACAGAGAGACCAGTGTCTCAGCGCAATCTATGTCCAGCACATTGTTGTTGCGATTCTCTACCACATACCATGTGCTCAATACTATCCAGTCTGAAATGATATCTGCCAGTGAGGCACTTTCGACTACATCGCTCGTAGGATAAATCCTAGTAGAAACAATGCATTTGTTGGTGACAATGGACGACGAATTGTAGTCACACCACGCTCGTCAACGTCCTCTTCGAATCCTAGTCGACTGAACAACATGATGGTCACTGAGTACTCGCATTGAGACAGCACTGTCCTGAAAATTATTGAAGTGTAGACAGTGTGACTTGATCCGTTGTGAATTGGTGTTGGTATCGATCAGTCGGGATCTCGACAAGCATCCTCGTGTACACATCACCATATCTGGATGGTAGACACTCGCAATACGAATGAACACTGGAACCGATCAATAAACAATGATTCACGTCTCAGTCACAAAATCATCGTGAGAATTGTTGACAAGCTGCAGATATTGACAGACATCCGACATGAGATAATGTCGAGTGTTCAACGAATGCATGTGTATTTGTGTAAATGCATGTGTTTATACTGGGCGTATGCGTGGGTGTGTATGTGTGACTGTCCGGTTATCACTCAATAAATATACCCAGGTGTGGGTGCGTTTTCGCGCAGGCGAACCTGCACGTTCACGTGTGTGTGTGTGTGTGTGTGTGTACTCTGAAGATGGGTTGTTGAATGAACACGGTGGGTTTTCCGATTGTCATGCGTTGGTCACGGAGTAGCTGTGTCGATGTACAACATTGACAAATCGTCAGTACGTATGGTGTGGTTGATGGATGTTGTCACAATGTCGGTATTTTTCTGAGAGTTGTTTGTAGTTTGAAAAGCATGTTTCCGCCCAGGCTCGAACTGGGGACCTTCTGTGTGTTAGACAGACGTGATGACCACTACACCACGGAAACGACGATTCGCACGCCCTCTAGCATCAACTCGCACAACTCCACACAACAACTACAACTACGTCTCCTCGACTAGTCGAACACATACTCACATGCATATCCACAAAGTCCACACGCTCGCGTACACTCACACACAAACACAATCCATCAACAAACACAGCTGCCAGCAAGACAACTAAACAATCATTTGACTGTTCACTCCCACTGACAGACTACAAGTCACACAAACACGCATTCGCCAATCAACCTGTCAACCGACATGTTCACCAACACCAGGTCAAGACACACAACATCTGTCACCACAATCCAGTAGAGTCACCGACCAGTCACGAGCACTCAACACAAAGTGCACCAACACAGGTTCGCTTCACACAACACCGGCTTCTTGCAGTCACGCTCGTCATACTCTCAGACAATTGTAATGAGCAACGATGGTCCACTCCACCACAAGCCCCATTGTGCCGCTTACACACAACCGACTCGACCATGAGCACACCTGAAACACTCCACTCAGAACATTCAACACATTGACATACGGCATCACCTGAAATCGACCATGATATCACCAAGTGTATCGACCATACTGCACACCATCCTGAGAGAACAATTCAGAGAGACCAGTGTCTCAGCGCAATCTATGTCCAGCACATTGTTGTTGCGATTCTCTACCACATACCATGTGCTCAATACTATCCAGTCTGAAATGATATCTGCCAGTGAGGCACTTTCGACTACATCGCTCGTAGGATAAATCCTAGTAGAAACAATGCATTTGTTGGTGACAATGGACGACGAGTTGTAGTCACACCACGCTCGTCAACGTCCTCTTCGAATCCTAGTCGACTGAACAATATGATGGTCACTGAGTACTCGCATTGAGACAGCACTGTCCTGAAAATTATTGAAGTGTAGACAGTGTGACTTGATCCGTTGTGAATTGGTGTTGGTATCGATCAGTCGGGATCTCGACAAGCATCCTCATGTACACGTCACCATATCTGGATGGTCGACACTCGCAATACGAATGAACACTGGAACCGATCAACAAACAATGATTCACGTCTCAGTCACAAAATCATCGTGAGAATTGTTGACAAGCTGCAGATATTGACAGACATCCGACATGAGATAATGTCGAGTGTTCAACGAATGCATGTGTATTTGTGTAAATGCATGTGTTTATACTGGGCGTATGCGTGGGTGTGTATGTGTGACTGTCCGGTTATCACTCAATAAATATACCCAGGTGTGGGTGCGTTTTCGCGCAGGCGAACCTGCACGTTCACGTGTGTGTGTGTGTGTGACAATGCGTTAGTGTGTACTCTGAAGATGGGTTGTTGAATGAACGACGGTGGGTTTTCCGATTGTCATGCGTTGGTCACGGAGTAGCTGTGTCGATGTACAACATTGACAAATCGTCAGTACGTATGGTGTGGTTGATGGATGTTGTCACAATGTCGGTATTTTTCTGAGAGTTGTTTGTAGTTTGAAAAGCATGTTTCCGCCCAGGCTCGAACTGGGGACCTTCTGTGTGTTAGACAGACGTGATGACCACTACACCACGGAAACGACGATTCGCACGCCCTCTCGCATCAACTCGCACAACTCCACACAACAACTACAACTACGTCTCCTCGACTAGTCGAACACATACTCACATGCATATCCACAAAGTCCACACGCTCGCGTACACTCACACACAAACACAATCCATCAACAAACACAGCTGCCAGCAAGACAACTAAACAATCATTTGACTGTTCACTCCCACTGACAGACTACAAGTCACACAAACACGCATTCGCCAATCAACCTGTCAACCGACATGTTCACCAACACCAGGTCAAGACACACAGCATCTGTCACCACAATCCAGTAGAGTCACCGACCAGTCACGAGCACTCAACACAAAGTGCACCAACACAGGTTCGCTTCACACAACACCGGCTTCTTGCAGTCACGCTCGTCATACTCTCAGACAATTGTAATGAGCAACGATGGTCCACTCCACCACAAGCCCCATTGTGCCGCTTACACACAACCGACTCGACCATGAGCACACCTGAAACACTCCACTCAGAACATTCAACACATTGACATACGGCATCACCTGAAATCGACCGTGATATCACCAAGTGTATCGACCATACTGCACACCATCCTGAGGGAACAATACAGAGAGACCAGTGTCTCAGCGCAATCTATGTCCAGCACATTGTTGTTGCGATTCTCTACCACATACCATGTGCTCAATACTATCCAGTCTGAAATGATATCTGCCAGTGAGGCACTTTCGACTACATCGCTCGTAGGATAAATCCTAGTAGAAACAATGCATTTGTTGGTGACAATGGACGACGAGTTGTAGTCACACCACGCTCGTCAACGTCCTCTTCGAATCCTAGTCGACTGAACAACATGATGGTCACTGAGTACTCGCATTGAGACAGCACTGTCCTGAAAATTATTGAAGTGTAGACAGTGTGACTTGATCCGTTGTGAATTAGTGTTGGTATCGATCAGTCGGGATCTCGACAAGCATCCTCATGTACACATCACCATATCTGGATGGTAGACACTCGCAATACGAATGAACACTGGAACCGATCAATAAACAATGATTCACGTCTCAGTCACAAAATCATCGTGAGAATTGTTGACAAGCTGCAGATATTGACAGACATCCGACATGAGATAATGTCGAGTGTTCAACGAATGCATGTGTATTTGTGTAAATGCATGTGTTTATACTGGGCGTATGCGTGGGTGTGTATGTGTGACTGTCCGGTTATCACTCAATAAATATACCCAGGTGTGGGTGCGTTTTCGCGCAGGCGAACCTGCACGTTCACGTGTGTGTGTGTGTGTGTGTGTGTGTGTGACAATGCGTTAGTGTGTACTCTGAAGATGGGTTGTTGAATGAACACGGTGGGTTTTCCGATTGTCATGCGTTGGTCACGGAGTAGCTGTGTCGATGTACAACATTGACAAATCGTCAGTACGTATGGTGTGGTTGATGGATGTTGTCACAATGTCGGTATTTTTCTGAGAGTTGTTTGTAGTTTGAAAAGCATGTTTCCGCCCAGGCTCGAACTGGGGACCTTCTGTGTGTTAGACAGACGTGATGACCACTACACCACGGAAACGACGATTCGCACGCCCTCTAGCATCAACTCGCACAACTCCACACAACAACTACAACTACGTCTCCTCGACTAGTCGAACACATACTCACATGCATATCCACAAAGTCCACACGCTCGCGTACACTCACACACAAACACAATCCATCAACAAACACAGCTGCCAGCAAGACAACTAAACAATCATTTGACTGTTCACTCCCACTGACAGACTACAAGTCACACAAACACGCATTCGCCAATCAACCTGTCAACCGACATGTTCACCAACACCAGGTCAAGACACACAACATCTGTCACCACAATCCAGTAGAGTCACCGACCAGTCACGAGCACTCAACACAAAGTGCACCAACACAGGTTCGCTTCACACAACACCGGCTTCTTGCAGTCACGCTCGTCATACTCTCAGACAATTGTAATGAGCAACGATGGTCCACTCCACCACAAGCCCCATTGTGCCGCTTACACACAACCGACTCGACCATGAGCACACCTGAAACACTCCACTCAGAACATTCAACACATTGACATACGGCATCACCTGAAATCGACCATGATATCACCAAGTGTATCGACCATACTGCACACCATCCTGAGAGAACAATTCAGAGAGACCAGTGTCTCAGCGCAATCTATGTCCAGCACATTGTTGTTGCGATTCTCTACCACATACCATGTGCTCAATACTATCCAGTCTGAAATGATATCTGCCAGTGAGGCACTTTCGACTACATCGCTCGTAGGATAAATCCTAGTAGAAACAATGCATTTGTTGGTGACAATGGACGACGAGTTGTAGTCACACCACGCTCGTCAACGTCCTCTTCGAATCCTAGTCGACTGAACAACATGATGGTCACTGAGTACTCGCATTGAGACAGCACTGTCCTGAAAATTATTGAAGTGTAGACAGTGTGACTTGATCCGTTGTGAATTGGTGTTGGTATCGATCGGTCGGGATCTCGACAAGCATCCTCGTGTACACGTCACCATATCTGGATGGTCGACACTCGCAATACGAATGAACACTGGAACCGATCAACAAACAATGATTCACGTCTCAGTCACAAAATCATCGTGAGAATTGTTGACAAGCTGCAGATATTGACAGACATCCGACATGAGATAATGTCGAGTGTTCAACGAATGCATGTGTATTTGTGTAAATGCATGTGTTTATACTGGGCGTATGCGTGGGTGTGTATGTGTGACTGTCCGGTTATCACTCAATAAATATACCCAGGTGTGGGTGCGTTTTCGCGCAGGCGAACCTGCACGTTCACGTGTGTGTGTGTGTGTGTGTGTGTGTGTGTGTGACAATGCGTTAGTGTGTACTCTGAAGATGGGTTGTTGAATGACACGGTGGGTTTTCTGATTGTCATGCGTTGGTCACGGAGTAGCTGTGTCGATGTACAACATTGACAAATCGTCAGTACGTATGGTGTGGTTGATGGATGTTGTCACAATGTCGGTATTTTTCTGAGAGTTGTTTGTAGTTTGAAAAGCATGTTTCCGCCCAGGCTCGAACTGGGGACCTTCTGTGTGTTAGACAGACGTGATGACCACTACACCACGGAAACGACGATTCGCACGCCCTCTAGCATCAACTCGCACAACTCCACACAACAACTACAACTACGTCTCCTCGACTAGTCGAACACATACTCACATGCATATCCACAAAGTCCACACGCTCGCGTACACTCACACACAAACACAATCCATCAACAAACACAGCTGCCAGCAAGACAACTAAACAATCATTTGACTGTTCACTCCCACTGACAGACTACAAGTCACACAAACACGCATTCGCCAATCAACCTGTCAACCGACATGTTCACCAACACCAGGTCAAGACACACAACATCTGTCACCACAATCCAGTAGAGTCACCGACCAGTCACGAGCACTCAACACAAAGTGCACCAACACAGGTTCGCTTCACACAACACCGGCTTCTTGCAGTCACGCTCGTCATACTCTCAGACAATTGTAATGAGCAACGATGGTCCACTCCACCACAAGCCCCATTGTGCCGCTTACACACAACCGACTCGACCATGAGCACACCTGAAACACTCCACTCAGAACATTCAACACATTGACATACGGCATCACCTGAAATCGACCATGATATCACCAAGTGTATCGACCATACTGCACACCATCCTGAGAGAACAATACAGAGAGACCAGTGTCTCAGCGCAATCTATGTCCAGCACATTGTTGTTGCGATTCTCTACCACATACCATGTGCTCAATACTATCCAGTCTGAAATGATATCTGCCAGTGAGGCACTTTCGACTACATCGCTCGTAGGATAAATCCTAGTAGAAACAATGCATTTGTTGGTGACAATGGACGACGAGTTGTAGTCACACCACGCTCGTCAACGTCCTCTTCGAATCCTAGTCGACTGAACAATATGATGGTCACTGAGTACTCGCATTGAGACAGCACTGTCCTGAAAATTATTGAAGTGTAGACAGTGTGACTTGATCCGTTGTGAATTGGTGTTGGTATCGATCAGTCGGGATCTCGACAAGCATCCTCATGTACACGTCACCATATCTGGATGGTCGACACTCGCAATACGAATGAACACTGGAACCGATCAATAAACAATGATTCACGTCTCAGTCACAAAATCATCGTGAGAATTGTTGACAAGCTGCAGATATTGACAGACATCCGACATGAGATAATGTCGAGTGTTCAACGAATGCATGTGTATTTGTGTAAATGCATGTGTTTATACTGGGCGTATGCGTGGGTGTGTATGTGTGACTGTCCGGTTATCACTCAATAAATATACCCAGGTGTGGGTGCGTTTTCGCGCAGGCGAACCTGCACGTTCACGTGTGTGTGTGTGTGTGTGTGTGTGTGTGTGTGACAATGCGTTAGTGTGTACTCTGAAGATGGGTTGTTGAATGAACACGGTGGGTTTTCCGATTGTCATGCGTTGGTCACGGAGTAGCTGTGTCGATGTACAACATTGACAAATCGTCAGTACGTATGGTGTGGTTGATGGATGTTGTCACAATGTCGGTATTTTTCTGAGAGTTGTTTGTAGTTTGAAAAGCATGTTTCCGCCCAGGCTCGAACTGGGGACCTTCTGTGTGTTAGACAGACGTGATGACCACTACACCACGGAAACGACGATTCGCACGCCCTCTAGCATCAACTCGCACAACTCCACACAACAACTACAACTACGTCTCCTCGACTAGTCGAACACATACTCACATGCATATCCACAAAGTCCACACGCTCGCGTACACTCACACACAAACACAATCCATCAACAAACACAGCTGCCAGCAAGACAACTAAACAATCATTTGACTGTTCACTCCCACTGACAGACTACAAGTCACACAAACACGCATTCGCCAATCAACCTGTCAACCGACATGTTCACCAACACCAGGTCAAGACACACAACATCTGTCACCACAATCCAGTAGAGTCACCGACCAGTCACGAGCACTCAACACAAAGTGCACCAACACAGGTTCGCTTCACACAACACCGGCTTCTTGCAGTCACGCTCGTCATACTCTCAGACAATTGTAATGAGCAACGATGGTCCACTCCACCACAAGCCCCATTGTGCCGCTTACACACAACCGACTCGACCATGAGCACACCTGAAACACTCCACTCAGAACATTCAACACATTGACATACGGCATCACCTGAAATCGACCATGATATCACCAAGTGTATCGACCATACTGCACACCATCCTGAGAGAACAATACAGAGAGACCAGTGTCTCAGCGCAATCTATGTCCAGCACATTGTTGTTGCGATTCTCTACCACATACCATGTGCTCAATACTATCCAGTCTGAAATGATATCTGCCAGTGAGGCACTTTCGACTACATCGCTCGTAGGATAAATCCTAGTAGAAACAATGCATTTGTTGGTGACAATGGACGACGAGTTGTAGTCACACCACGCTCGTCAACGTCCTCTTCGAATCCTAGTCGACTGAACAACATGATGGTCACTGAGTACTCGCATTGAGACAGCACTGTCCTGAAAATTATTGAAGTGTAGACAGTGTGACTTGATCCGTTGTGAATTGGTGTTGGTATCGATCAGTCGGGATCTCGACAAGCATCCTCATGTACACATCACCATATCTGGATGGTAGACACTCGCAATACGAATGAACACTGGAACCGATCAATAAACAATGATTCACGTCTCAGTCACAAAATCATCGTGAGAATTGTTGACAAGCTGCAGATATTGACAGACATCCGACATGAGATAATGTCGAGTGTTCAACGAATGCATGTGTATTTGTGTAAATGCATGTGTTTATACTGGGCGTATGCGTGGGTGTGTATGTGTGACTGTCCGGTTATCACTCAATAAATATACCCAGGTGTGGGTGCGTTTTCGCGCAGGCGAACCTGCACGTTCACGTGTGTGTGTGTGTGTGTGTGTGTGTGTGACAATGCGTTAGTGTGTACTCTGAAGATGGGTTGTTGAATGACACGGTGGGTTTTCCGATTGTCATGCGTTGGTCACGGAGTAGCTGTGTCGATGTACAACATTGACAAATCGTCAGTACGTATGGTGTGGTTGATGGATGTTGTCACAATGTCGGTATTTTTCTGAGAGTTGTTTGTAGTTTGAAAAGCATGTTTCCGCCCAGGCTCGAACTGGGGACCTTCTGTGTGTTAGACAGACGTGATGACCACTACACCACGGAAACGACGATTCGCACGCCCTCTCGCATCAACTCGCACAACTCCACACAACAACTACAACTACGTCTCCTCGACTAGTCGAACACATACTCACATGCATATCCACAAAGTCCACACGCTCGCGTACACTCACACACAAACACAATCCATCAACAAACACAGCTGCCAGCAAGACAACTAAACAATCATTTGACTGTTCACTCCCACTGACAGACTACAAGTCACACAAACACGCATTCGCCAATCAACCTGTCAACCGACATGTTCACCAACACCAGGTCAAGACACACAACATCTGTCACCACAATCCAGTAGAGTCACCGACCAGTCACGAGCACTCAACACAAAGTGCACCAACACAGGTTCGCTTCACACAACACCGGCTTCTTGCAGTCACGCTCGTCATACTCTCAGACAATTGTAATGAGCAACGATGGTCCACTCCACCACAAGCCCCATTGTGCCGCTTACACACAACCGACTCGACCATGAGCACACCTGAAACACTCCACTCAGAACATTCAACACATTGACATACGGCATCACCTGAAATCGACCATGATATCACCAAGTGTATCGACCATACTGCACACCATCCTGAGAGAACAATACAGAGAGACCAGTGTCTCAGCGCAATCTATGTCCAGCACATTGTTGTTGCGATTCTCTACCACATACCATGTGCTCAATACTATCCAGTCTGAAATGATATCTGCCAGTGAGGCACTTTCGACTACATCGCTCGTAGGATAAATCCTAGTAGAAACAATGCATTTGTTGGTGACAATGGACGACGAGTTGTAGTCACACCACGCTCGTCAACGTCCTCTTCGAATCCTAGTCGACTGAACAATATGATGGTCACTGAGTACTCGCATTGAGACAGCACTGTCCTGAAAATTATTGAAGTGTAGACAGTGTGACTTGATCCGTTGTGAATTAGTGTTGGTATCGATCAGTCGGGATCTCGACAAGCATCCTCATGTACACATCACCATATCTGGATGGTAGACACTCGCAATACGAATGAACACTGGAACCGATCAATAAACAATGATTCACGTCTCAGTCACAAAATCATCGTGAGAATTGTTGACAAGCTGCAGATATTGACAGACATCCGACATGAGATAATGTCGAGTGTTCAACGAATGCATGTGTATTTGCGTAAATGCGTGTGTTTATACTGGACGTATGCGTGGGTGTGTATGTGTGACTGTCCGGTTATCACTCAATAAATATACCCAGGTGTGGGTGCGTTTTCGCGCAGGCGAACCTGCACGTTCACGTGTGTGTGTGTGTGTGTGTGTGTGTGTGTGTGACAATGCGTTAGTGTGTACTCTGAAGATGGGTTGTTGAATGACGACGGTGGGTTTTCGATTGTCATGCGTTGGTCACGGAGTAGCTGTGTCGATGTACAACATTGACAAATCGTCAGTACGTATGGTGTGGTTGATGGATGTTGTCACAATGTCGGTATTTTTCTGAGAGTTGTTTGTAGTTTGAAAAGCATGTTTCCGCCCAGGCTCGAACTGGGGACCTTCTGTGTGTTAGACAGACGTGATGACCACTACACCACGGAAACGACGATTCGCACGCCCTCTCGCATCAACTCGCACAACTCCACACAACAACTACAACTACGTCTCCTCGACTAGTCGAACACATACTCACATGCATATCCACAAAGTCTACACGCTCGCGTACACTCACACACAAACACAATCCATCAACAAACACAGCTGCCAGCAAGACAACTAAACAATCATTTGACTGTTCACTCCCACTGACAGACTACAAGTCACACAAACACGCATTCGCCAATCAACCTGTCAACCGACATGTTCACCAACACCAGGTCAAGACACACAACATCTGTCACCACAATCCAGTAGAGTCACCGACCAGTCACGAGCACTCAACACAAAGTGCACCAACACAGGTTCGCTTCACACAACACCGGCTTCTTGCAGTCACGCTCGTCATACTCTCAGACAATTGTAATGAGCAACGATGGTCCACTCCACCACAAGCCCCATTGTGCCGCTTACACACAACCGACTCGACCATGAGCACACCTGAAACACTCCACTCAGAACATTCAACACATTGACATACGGCATCACCTGAAATCGACCATGATATCACCAAGTGTATCGACCATACTGCACACCATCCTGAGAGAACAATACAGAGAGACCAGTGTCTCAGCGCAATCTATGTCCAGCACATTGTTGTTGCGATTCTCTACCACATACCATGTGCTCAATACTATCAGTCTGAAATGATATCTGCCAGTGAGGCACTTTCGACTACATCGCTCGTAGGATAAATCCTAGTAGAAACAATGCATTTGTTGGTGACAATGGACGACGAATTGTAGTCACACCACGCTCGTCAACGTCCTCTTCGAATCCTAGTCGACTGAACAACATGATGGTCACTGAGTACTCGCATTGAGACAGCACTGTCCTGAAAATTATTGAAGTGTAGACAGTGTGACTTGATCCGTTGTGAATTAGTGTTGGTATCGATCAGTCGGGATCTCGACAAGCATCCTCATGTACACGTCACCATATCTGGATGGTCGACACTCGCAATACGAATGAACACTGGAACCGATCAATAAACAATGATTCACGTCTCAGTCACAAAATCATCGTGAGAATTGTTGACAAGCTGCAGATATTGACAGACATCCGACATGAGATAATGTCGAGTGTTCAACGAATGCATGTGTATTTGCGTAAATGCATGTGTTTATACTGGACGTATGCGTGGGTGTGTATGTGTGACTGTCCGGTTATCACTCAATAAATATACCCAGGTGTGGGTGCGTTTTCGCGCAGGCGAACCTGCACGTTCACGTGTGTGTGTGTGTGTGTGTGTGTGTGACAATGCGTTAGTGTGTACTCTGAAGATGGGTTGTTGAATGAACACGGTGGGTTTTCCGATTGTCATGCGTTGGTCACGGAGTAGCTGTGTCGATGTACAACATTGACAAATCGTCAGTACGTATGGTGTGGTTGATGGATGTTGTCACAATGTCGGTATTTTTCTGAGAGTTGTTTGTAGTTTGAAAAGCATGTTTCCGCCCAGGCTCGAACTGGGGACCTTCTGTGTGTTAGACAGACGTGATGACCACTACACCACGGAAACGACGATTCGCACGCCCTCTCGCATCAACTCGCACAACTCCACACAACAACTACAACTACGTCTCCTCGACTAGTCGAACACATACTCACATGCATATCCACAAAGTCCACACGCTCGCGTACACTCACACACAAACACAATCCATCAACAAACACAGCTGCCAGCAAGACAACTAAACAATCATTTGACTGTTCACTCCCACTGACAGACTACAACTCACACAAACACGCATTCGCCAATCAACCTGTCAACCGACATGTTCACCAACACCAGGTCAAGACACACAGCATCTGTCACCACAATCCAGTAGAGTCACCGACCAGTCACGAGCACTCAACACAAAGTGCACCAACACAGGTTCGCTTCACACAACACCGGCTTCTTGCAGTCACGCTCGTCATACTCTCAGACAATTGTAATGAGCAACGATGGTCCACTCCACCACAAGCCCCATTGTGCCGCTTACACACAACCGACTCGACCATGAGCACACCTGAAACACTCCACTCAGAACATTCAACACATTGACATACGGCATCACCTGAAATCGACCATGATATCACCAAGTGTATCGACCATACTGCACACCATCCTGAGAGAACAATACAGAGAGACCAGTGTCTCAGCGCAATCTATGTCCAGCACATTGTTGTTGCGATTCTCTACCACATACCATGTGCTCAATACTATCCAGTCTGAAATGATATCTGCCAGTGAGGCACTTTCGACTACATCGCTCGTAGGATAAATCCTAGTAGAAACAATGCATTTGTTGGTGACAATGGACGACGAATTGTAGTCACACCACGCTCGTCAACGTCCTCTTCGAATCCTAGTCGACTGAACAACATGATGGTCACTGAGTACTCGCATTGAGACAGCACTGTCCTGAAAATTATTGAAGTGTAGACAGTGTGACTTGATCCGTTGTGAATTAGTGTTGGTATCGATCAGTCGGGATCTCGAGAAGCATCCTCGTGTACACATCACCATATCTGGATGGTAGACACTCGCAATACGAATGAACACTGGAACCGATCAATAAACAATGATTCACGTCTCAGTCACAAAATCATCGTGAGAATTGTTGACAAGCTGCAGATATTGACAGACATCCGACATGAGATAATGTCGAGTGTTCAACGAATGCATGTGTATTTGTGTAAATGCATGTGTTTATACTGGGCGTATGCGTGGGTGTGTATGTGTGACTGTCCGGTTATCACTCAATAAATATACCCAGGTGTGGGTGCGTTTTCGCGCAGGCGAACCTGCACGTTCACGTGTGTGTGTGTGTGTGTGTGTGTGTGTGTGTGACAATGCGTTAGTGTGTACTCTGAAGATGGGTTGTTGAATGAACACGGTGGGTTTTCCGATTGTCATGCGTTGGTCACGGAGTAGCTGTGTCGATGTACAACATTGACAAATCGTCAGTACGTATGGTGTGGTTGATGGATGTTGTCACAATGTCGGTATTTTTCTGAGAGTTGTTTGTAGTTTGAAAAGCATGTTTCCGCCCAGGCTCGAACTGGGGACCTTCTGTGTGTTAGACAGACGTGATGACCACTACACCACGGAAACGACGATTCGCACGCCCTCTCGCATCAACTCGCACAACTCCACACAACAACTACAACTACGTCTCCTCGACTAGTCGAACACATACTCACATGCATATCCACAAAGTCCACACGCTCGCGTACACTCACACACAAACACAATCCATCAACAAACACAGCTGCCAGCAAGACAACTAAACAATCATTTGACTGTTCACTCCCACTGACAGACTACAAGTCACACAAACACGCATTCGCCAATCAACCTGTCAACCGACATGTTCACCAACACCAGGTCAAGACACACAGCATCTGTCACCACAATCCAGTAGAGTCACCGACCAGTCACGAGCACTCAACACAAAGTGCACCAACACAGGTTCGCTTCACACAACACCGGCTTCTTGCAGTCACGCTCGTCATACTCTCAGACAATTGTAATGAGCAACGATGGTCCACTCCACCACAAGCCCCATTGTGCCGCTTACACACAACCGACTCGACCATGAGCACACCTGAAACACTCCACTCAGAACATTCAACACATTGACATACGGCATCACCTGAAATCGACCATGATATCACCAAGTGTATCGACCATACTGCACACCATCCTGAGAGAACAATTCAGAGAGACCAGTGTCTCAGCGCAATCTATGTCCAGCACATTGTTGTTGCGATTCTCTACCACATACCATGTGCTCAATACTATCCAGTCTGAAATGATATCTGCCAGTGAGGCACTTTCGACTACATCGCTCGTAGGATAAATCCTAGTAGAAACAATGCATTTGTTGGTGACAATGGACGACGAATTGTAGTCACACCACGCTCGTCAACGTCCTCTTCGAATCCTAGTCGACTGAACAATATGATGGTCACTGAGTACTCGCATTGAGACAGCACTGTCCTGAAAATTATTGAAGTGTAGACAGTGTGACTTGATCCGTTGTGAATTGGTGTTGGTATCGATCAGTCGGGATCTCGACAAGCATCCTCGTGTACACATCACCATATCTGGATGGTCGACACTCGCAATACGAATGAACACTGGAACCGATCAATAAACAATGATTCACGTCTCAGTCACAAAATCATCGTGAGAATTGTTGACAAGCTGCAGATATTGACAGACATCCGACATGAGATAATGTCGAGTGTTCAACGAATGCATGTGTATTTGTGTAAATGCATGTGTTTATACTGGGCGTATGCGTGGGTGTGTATGTGTGACTGTCCGGTTATCACTCAATAAATATACCCAGGTGTGGGTGCGTTTTCGCGCAGGCGAACCTGCACGTTCACGTGTGTGTGTGTGTGTGTGTGTGTGTGTGACAATGCGTTAGTGTGTACTCTGAAGATGGGTTGTTGAATGAACACGGTGGGTTTTCCGATTGTCATGCGTTGGTCACGGAGTAGCTGTGTCGATGTACAACATTGACAAATCGTCAGTACGTATGGTGTGGTTGATGGATGTTGTCACAATGTCGGTATTTTTCTGAGAGTTGTTTGTAGTTTGAAAAGCATGTTTCCGCCCAGGCTCGAACTGGGGACCTTCTGTGTGTTAGACAGACGTGATGACCACTACACCACGGAAACGACGATTCGCACGCCCTCTAGCATCAACTCGCACAACTCCACACAACAACTACAACTACGTCTCCTCGACTAGTCGAACACATACTCACATGCATATCCACAAAGTCCACACGCTCGCGTACACTCACACACAAACACAATCCATCAACAAACACAGCTGCCAGCAAGACAACTAAACAATCATTTGACTGTTCACTCCCACTGACAGACTACAAGTCACACAAACACGCATTCGCCAATCAACCTGTCAACCGACATGTTCACCAACACCAGGTCAAGACACACAACATCTGTCACCACAATCCAGTAGAGTCACCGACCAGTCACGAGCACTCAACACAAAGTGCACCAACACAGGTTCGCTTCACACAACACCGGCTTCTTGCAGTCACGCTCGTCATACTCTCAGACAATTGTAATGAGCAACGATGGTCCACTCCACCACAAGCCCCATTGTGCCGCTTACACACAACCGACTCGACCATGAGCACACCTGAAACACTCCACTCAGAACATTCAACACATTGACATACGGCATCACCTGAAATCGACCATGATATCACCAAGTGTATCGACCATACTGCACACCATCCTGAGAGAACAATACAGAGAGACCAGTGTCTCAGCGCAATCTATGTCCAGCACATTGTTGTTGCGATTCTCTACCACATACCATGTGCTCAATACTATCCAGTCTGAAATGATATCTGCCAGTGAGGCACTTTCGACTACATCGCTCGTAGGATAAATCCTAGTAGAAACAATGCATTTGTTGGTGACAATGGACGACGAATTGTAGTCACACCACGCTCGTCAACGTCCTCTTCGAATCCTAGTCGACTGAACAACATGATGGTCACTGAGTACTCGCATTGAGACAGCACTGTCCTGAAAATTATTGAAGTGTAGACAGTGTGACTTGATCCGTTGTGAATTGGTGTTGGTATCGATCAGTCGGGATCTCGACAAGCATCCTCGTGTACACATCACCATATCTGGATGGTAGACACTCGCAATACGAATGAACACTGGAACCGATCAATAAACAATGATTCACGTCTCAGTCACAAAATCATCGTGAGAATTGTTGACAAGCTGCAGATATTGACAGACATCCGACATGAGATAATGTCGAGTGTTCAACGAATGCATGTGTATTTGTGTAAATGCATGTGTTTATACTGGGCGTATGCGTGGGTGTGTATGTGTGACTGTCCGGTTATCACTCAATAAATATACCCAGGTGTGGGTGCGTTTTCGCGCAGGCGAACCTGCACGTTCACGTGTGTGTGTGTGTGTGTGTGTGTGTGTGTGACAATGCGTTAGTGTGTACTCTGAAGATGGGTTGTTGAATGACACGGTGGGTTTTCCGATTGTCATGCGTTGGTCACGGAGTAGCTGTGTCGATGTACAACATTGACAAATCGTCAGTACGTATGGTGTGGTTGATGGATGTTGTCACAATGTCGGTATTTTTCTGAGAGTTGTTTGTAGTTTGAAAAGCATGTTTCCGCCCAGGCTCGAACTGGGGACCTTCTGTGTGTTAGACAGACGTGATGACCACTACACCACGGAAACGACGATTCGCACGCCCTCTAGCATCAACTCGCACAACTCCACACAACAACTACAACTACGTCTCCTCGACTAGTCGAACACATACTCACATGCATATCCACAAAGTCCACACGCTCGCGTACACTCACACACAAACACAATCCATCAACAAACACAGCTGCCAGCAAGACAACTAAACAATCATTTGACTGTTCACTCCCACTGACAGACTACAAGTCACACAAACACGCATTCGCCAATCAACCTGTCAACCGACATGTTCACCAACACCAGGTCAAGACACACAACATCTGTCACCACAATCCAGTAGAGTCACCGACCAGTCACGAGCACTCAACACAAAGTGCACCAACACAGGTTCGCTTCACACAACACCGGCTTCTTGCAGTCACGCTCGTCATACTCTCAGACAATTGTAATGAGCAACGATGGTCCACTCCACCACAAGCCCCATTGTGCCGCTTACACACAACCGACTCGACCATGAGCACACCTGAAACACTCCACTCAGAACATTCAACACATTGACATACGGCATCACCTGAAATCGACCGTGATATCACCAAGTGTATCGACCATACTGCACACCATCCTGAGAGAACAATACAGAGAGACCAGTGTCTCAGCGCAATCTATGTCCAGCACATTGTTGTTGCGATTCTCTACCACATACCATGTGCTCAATACTATCCAGTCTGAAATGATATCTGCCAGTGAGGCACTTTCGACTACATCGCTCGTAGGATAAATCCTAGTAGAAACAATGCATTTGTTGGTGACAATGGACGACGAGTTGTAGTCACACCACGCTCGTCAACGTCCTCTTCGAATCCTAGTCGACTGAACAACATGATGGTCACTGAGTACTCGCATTGAGACAGCACTGTCCTGAAAATTATTGAAGTGTAGACAGTGTGACTTGATCCGTTGTGAATTAGTGTTGGTATCGATCAGTCGGGATCTCGACAAGCATCCTCGTGTACACATCACCATATCTGGATGGTAGACACTCGCAATACGAATGAACACTGGAACCGATCAATAAACAATGATTCACGTCTCAGTCACAAAATCATCGTGAGAATTGTTGACAAGCTGCAGATATTGACAGACATCCGACATGAGATAATGTCGAGTGTTCAACGAATGCATGTGTATTTGTGTAAATGCATGTGTTTATACTGGGCGTATGCGTGGGTGTGTATGTGTGACTGTCCGGTTATCACTCAATAAATATACCCAGGTGTGGGTGCGTTTTCGCGCAGGCGAACCTGCACGTTCACGTGTGTGTGTGTGTGTGTGTGTGTGTGTGTGTGTGACAATGAGTTAGTGTGTACTCTGAAGATGGGTTGTTGAATGAACACGGTGGGTTTTCCGATTGTCATGCGTTGGTCACGGAGTAGCTGTGTCGATGTACAACATTGACAAATCGTCAGTACGTATGGTGTGGTTGATGGATGTTGTCACAATGTCGGTATTTTTCTGAGAGTTGTTTGTAGTTTGAAAAGCATGTTTCCGCCCAGGCTCGAACTGGGGACCTTCTGTGTGTTAGACAGACGTGATGACCACTACACCACGGAAACGACGATTCGCACGCCCTCTAGCATCAACTCGCACAACTCCACACAACAACTACAACTACGTCTCCTCGACTAGTCGAACACATACTCACATGCATATCCACAAAGTCCACACGCTCGCGTACACTCACACACAAACACAATCCATCAACAAACACAGCTGCCAGCAAGACAACTAAACAATCATTTGACTGTTCACTCCCACTGACAGACTACAAGTCACACAAACACGCATTCGCCAATCAACCTGTCAACCGACATGTTCACCAACACCAGGTCAAGACACACAACATCTGTCACCACAATCCAGTAGAGTCACCGACCAGTCACGAGCACTCAACACAAAGTGCACCAACACAGGTTCGCTTCACACAACACCGGCTTCTTGCAGTCACGCTCGTCATACTCTCAGACAATTGTAATGAGCAACGATGGTCCACTCCACCACAAGCCCCATTGTGCCGCTTACACACAACCGACTCGACCATGAGCACACCTGAAACACTCCACTCAGAACATTCAACACATTGACATACGGCATCACCTGAAATCGACCATGATATCACCAAGTGTATCGACCATACTGCACACCATCCTGAGAGAACAATACAGAGAGACCAGTGTCTCAGCGCAATCTATGTCCAGCACATTGTTGTTGCGATTCTCTACCACATACCATGTGCTCAATACTATCCAGTCTGAAATGATATCTGCCAGTGAGGCACTTTCGACTACATCGCTCGTAGGATAAATCCTAGTAGAAACAATGCATTTGTTGGTGACAATGGACGACGAATTGTAGTCACACCACGCTCGTCAACGTCCTCTTCGAATCCTAGTCGACTGAACAACATGATGGTCACTGAGTACTCGCATTGAGACAGCACTGTCCTGAAAATTATTGAAGTGTAGACAGTGTGACTTGATCCGTTGTGAATTGGTGTTGGTATCGATCAGTCGGGATCTCGACAAGCATCCTCGTGTACACATCACCATATCTGGATGGTCGACACTCGCAATACGAATGAACACTGGAACCGATCAACAAACAATGATTCACGTCTCAGTCACAAAATCATCGTGAGAATTGTTGACAAGCTGCAGATATTGACAGACATCCGACATGAGATAATGTCGAGTGTTCAACGAATGCATGTGTATTTGTGTAAATGCATGTGTTTATACTGGGCGTATGCGTGGGTGTGTATGTGTGACTGTCCGGTTATCACTCAATAAATATACCCAGGTGTGGGTGCGTTTTCGCGCAGGCGAACCTGCACGTTCACGTGTGTGTGTGTGTGTGTGTGTGTGTGTGTGACAATGCGTTAGTGTGTACTCTGAAGATGGGTTGTTGAATGAACACGGTGGGTTTTCCGATTGTCATGCGTTGGTCACGGAGTAGCTGTGTCGATGTACAACATTGACAAATCGTCAGTACGTATGGTGTGGTTGATGGATGTTGTCACAATGTCGGTATTTTTCTGAGAGTTGTTTGTAGTTTGAAAAGCATGTTTCCGCCCAGGCTCGAACTGGGGACCTTCTGTGTGTTAGACAGACGTGATGACCACTACACCACGGAAACGACGATTCGCACGCCCTCTCGCATCAACTCGCACAACTCCACACAACAACTACAACTACGTCTCCTCGACTAGTCGAACACATACTCACATGCATATCCACAAAGTCCACACGCTCGCGTACACTCACACACAAACACAATCCATCAACAAACACAGCTGCCAGCAAGACAACTAAACAATCATTTGACTGTTCACTCCCACTGACAGACTACAAGTCACACAAACACGCATTCGCCAATCAACCTGTCAACCGACATGTTCACCAACACCAGGTCAAGACACACAACATCTGTCACCACAATCCAGTAGAGTCACCGACCAGTCACGAGCACTCAACACAAAGTGCACCAACACAGGTTCGCTTCACACAACACCGGCTTCTTGCAGTCACGCTCGTCATACTCTCAGACAATTGTAATGAGCAACGATGGTCCACTCCACCACAAGCCCCATTGTGCCGCTTACACACAACCGACTCGACCATGAGCACACCTGAAACACTCCACTCAGAACATTCAACACATTGACATACGGCATCACCTGAAATCGACCATGATATCACCAAGTGTATCGACCATACTGCACACCATCCTGAGAGAACAATACAGAGAGACCAGTGTCTCAGCGCAATCTATGTCCAGCACATTGTTGTTGCGATTCTCTACCACATACCATGTGCTCAATACTATCCAGTCTGAAATGATATCTGCCAGTGAGGCACTTTCGACTACATCGCTCGTAGGATAAATCCTAGTAGAAACAATGCATTTGTTGGTGACAATGGACGACGAATTGTAGTCACACCACGCTCGTCAACGTCCTCTTCGAATCCTAGTCGACTGAACAACATGATGGTCACTGAGTACTCGCATTGAGACAGCACTGTCCTGAAAATTATTGAAGTGTAGACAGTGTGACTTGATCCGTTGTGAATTAGTGTTGGTATCGATCAGTCGGGATCTCGACAAGCATCCTCGTGTACACATCACCATATCTGGATGGTAGACACTCGCAATACGAATGAACACTGGAACCGATCAATAAACAATGATTCACGTCTCAGTCACAAAATCATCGTGAGAATTGTTGACAAGCTGCAGATATTGACAGACATCCGACATGAGATAATGTCGAGTGTTCAACGAATGCATGTGTATTTGTGTAAATGCATGTGTTTATACTGGGCGTATGCGTGGGTGTGTATGTGTGACTGTCCGGTTATCACTCAATAAATATACCCAGGTGTGGGTGCGTTTTCGCGCAGGCGAACCTGCACGTTCACGTGTGTGTGTGTGTGTGTGTGTGTGTGTGTGTGACAATGCGTTAGTGTGTACTCTGAAGATGGGTTGTTGAATGACGACGGTGGGTTTTCCGATTGTCATGCGTTGGTCACGGAGTAGCTGTGTCGATGTACAACATTGACAAATCGTCAGTACGTATGGTGTGGTTGATGGATGTTGTCACAATGTCGGTATTTTTCTGAGAGTTGTTTGTAGTTTGAAAAGCATGTTTCCGCCCAGGCTCGAACTGGGGACCTTCTGTGTGTTAGACAGACGTGATGACCACTACACCACGGAAACGACGATTCGCACGCCCTCTAGCATCAACTCGCACAACTCCACACAACAACTACAACTACGTCTCCTCGACTAGTCGAACACATACTCACATGCATATCCACAAAGTCCACACGCTCGCGTACACTCACACACAAACACAATCCATCAACAAACACAGCTGCCAGCAAGACAACTAAACAATCATTTGACTGTTCACTCCCACTGACAGACTACAAGTCACACAAACACGCATTCGCCAATCAACCTGTCAACCGACATGTTCACCAACACCAGGTCAAGACACACAGCATCTGTCACCACAATCCAGTAGAGTCACCGACCAGTCACGAGCACTCAACACAAAGTGCACCAACACAGGTTCGCTTCACACAACACCGGCTTCTTGCAGTCACGCTCGTCATACTCTCAGACAATTGTAATGAGCAACGATGGTCCACTCCACCACAAGCCCCATTGTGCCGCTTACACACAACCGACTCGACCATGAGCACACCTGAAACACTCCACTCAGAACATTCAACACATTGACATACGGCATCACCTGAAATCGACCATGATATCACCAAGTGTATCGACCATACTGCACACCATCCTGAGAGAACAATACAGAGAGACCAGTGTCTCAGCGCAATCTATGTCCAGCACATTGTTGTTGCGATTCTCTACCACATACCATGTGCTCAATACTATCCAGTCTGAAATGATATCTGCCAGTGAGGCACTTTCGACTACATCGCTCGTAGGATAAATCCTAGTAGAAACAATGCATTTGTTGGTGACAATGGACGACGAATTGTAGTCACACCACGCTCGTCAACGTCCTCTTCGAATCCTAGTCGACTGAACAACATGATGGTCACTGAGTACTCGCATTGAGACAGCACTGTCCTGAAAATTATTGAAGTGTAGACAGTGTGACTTGATCCGTTGTGAATTGGTGTTGGTATCGATCAGTCGGGATCTCGACAAGCATCCTCGTGTACACATCACCATATCTGGATGGTAGACACTCGCAATACGAATGAACACTGGAACCGATCAATAAACAATGATTCACGTCTCAGTCACAAAATCATCGTGAGAATTGTTGACAAGCTGCAGATATTGACAGACATCCGACATGAGATAATGTCGAGTGTTCAACGAATGCATGTGTATTTGTGTAAATGCATGTGTTTATACTGGACGTATGCGTGGGTGTGTATGTGTGACTGTCCGGTTATCACTCAATAAATATACCCAGGTGTGGGTGCGTTTTCGCGCAGGCGAACCTGCACGTTCACGTGTGTGTGTGTGTGTGTGTGTGTGACAATGAGTTAGTGTGTACTCTGAAGATGGGTTGTTGAATGAACACGGTGGGTTTTCCGATTGTCATGCGTTGGTCACGGAGTAGCTGTGTCGATGTACAACATTGACAAATCGTCAGTACGTATGGTGTGGTTGATGGATGTTGTCACAATGTCGGTATTTTTCTGAGAGTTGTTTGTAGTTTGAAAAGCATGTTTCCGCCCAGGCTCGAACTGGGGACCTTCTGTGTGTTAGACAGACGTGATGACCACTACACCACGGAAACGACGATTCGCACGCCCTCTAGCATCAACTCGCACAACTCCACACAACAACTACAACTACGTCTCCTCGACTAGTCGAACACATACTCACATGCATATCCACAAAGTCCACACGCTCGCGTACACTCACACACAAACACAATCCATCAACAAACACAGCTGCCAGCAAGACAACTAAACAATCATTTGACTGTTCACTCCCACTGACAGACTACAAGTCACACAAACACGCATTCGCCAATCAACCTGTCAACCGACATGTTCACCAACACCAGGTCAAGACACACAACATCTGTCACCACAATCCAGTAGAGTCACCGACCAGTCACGAGCACTCAACACAAAGTGCACCAACACAGGTTCGCTTCACACAACACCGGCTTCTTGCAGTCACGCTCGTCATACTCTCAGACAATTGTAATGAGCAACGATGGTCCACTCCACCACAAGCCCCATTGTGCCGCTTACACACAACCGACTCGACCATGAGCACACCTGAAACACTCCACTCAGAACATTCAACACATTGACATACGGCATCACCTGAAATCGACCATGATATCACCAAGTGTATCGACCATACTGCACACCATCCTGAGAGAACAATACAGAGAGACCAGTGTCTCAGCGCAATCTATGTCCAGCACATTGTTGTTGCGATTCTCTACCACATACCATGTGCTCAATACTATCCAGTCTGAAATGATATCTGCCAGTGAGGCACTTTCGACTACATCGCTCGTAGGATAAATCCTAGTAGAAACAATGCATTTGTTGGTGACAATGGACGACGAATTGTAGTCACACCACGCTCGTCAACGTCCTCTTCGAATCCTAGTCGACTGAACAACATGATGGTCACTGAGTACTCGCATTGAGACAGCACTGTCCTGAAAATTATTGAAGTGTAGACAGTGTGACTTGATCCGTTGTGAATTGGTGTTGGTATCGATCAGTCGGGATCTCGACAAGCATCCTCGTGTACACATCACCATATCTGGATGGTAGACACTCGCAATACGAATGAACACTGGAACCGATCAATAAACAATGATTCACGTCTCAGTCACAAAATCATCGTGAGAATTGTTGACAAGCTGCAGATATTGACAGACATCCGACATGAGATAATGTCGAGTGTTCAACGAATGCATGTGTATTTGTGTAAATGCATGTGTTTATACTGGGCGTATGCGTGGGTGTGTATGTGTGACTGTCCGGTTATCACTCAATAAATATACCCAGGTGTGGGTGCGTTTTCGCGCAGGCGAACCTGCACGTTCACGTGTGTGTGTGTGTGTGTGTGTGTGTGTGTGTGACAATGCGTTAGTGTGTACTCTGAAGATGGGTTGTTGAATGAACGACGGTGGGTTTTCCGATTGTCATGCGTTGGTCACGGAGTAGCTGTGTCGATGTACAACATTGACAAATCGTCAGTACGTATGGTGTGGTTGATGGATGTTGTCACAATGTCGGTATTTTTCTGAGAGTTGTTTGTAGTTTGAAAAGCATGTTTCCGCCCAGGCTCGAACTGGGGACCTTCTGTGTGTTAGACAGACGTGATGACCACTACACCACGGAAACGACGATTCGCACGCCCTCTAGCATCAACTCGCACAACTCCACACAACAACTACAACTACGTCTCCTCGACTAGTCGAACACATACTCACATGCATATCCACAAAGTCCACACGCTCGCGTACACTCACACACAAACACAATCCATCAACAAACACAGCTGCCAGCAAGACAACTAAACAATCATTTGACTGTTCACTCCCACTGACAGACTACAAGTCACACAAACACGCATTCGCCAATCAACCTGTCAACCGACATGTTCACCAACACCAGGTCAAGACACACAACATCTGTCACCACAATCCAGTAGAGTCACCGACCAGTCACGAGCACTCAACACAAAGTGCACCAACACAGGTTCGCTTCACACAACACCGGCTTCTTGCAGTCACGCTCGTCATACTCTCAGACAATTGTAATGAGCAACGATGGTCCACTCCACCACAAGCCCCATTGTGCCGCTTACACACAACCGACTCGACCATGAGCACACCTGAAACACTCCACTCAGAACATTCAACACATTGACATACGGCATCACCTGAAATCGACCATGATATCACCAAGTGTATCGACCATACTGCACACCATCCTGAGAGAACAATACAGAGAGACCAGTGTCTCAGCGCAATCTATGTCCAGCACATTGTTGTTGCGATTCTCTACCACATACCATGTGCTCAATACTATCCAGTCTGAAATGATATCTGCCAGTGAGGCACTTTCGACTACATCGCTCGTAGGATAAATCCTAGTAGAAACAATGCATTTGTTGGTGACAATGGACGACGAGTTGTAGTCACACCACGCTCGTCAACGTCCTCTTCGAATCCTAGTCGACTGAACAATATGATGGTCACTGAGTACTCGCATTGAGACAGCACTGTCCTGAAAATTATTGAAGTGTAGACAGTGTGACTTGATCCGTTGTGAATTGGTGTTGGTATCGATCAGTCGGGATCTCGACAAGCATCCTCGTGTACACATCACCATATCTGGATGGTAGACACTCGCAATACGAATGAACACTGGAACCGATCAATAAACAATGATTCACGTCTCAGTCACAAAATCATCGTGAGAATTGTTGACAAGCTGCAGATATTGACAGACATCCGACATGAGATAATGTCGAGTGTTCAACGAATGCATGTGTATTTGTGTAAATGCATGTGTTTATACTGGGCGTATGCGTGGGTGTGTATGTGTGACTGTCCGGTTATCACTCAATAAATATACCCAGGTGTGGGTGCGTTTTCGCGCAGGCGAACCTGCACGTTCACGTGTGTGTGTGTGTGTGTGTGTGTGTGTGACAATGCGTTAGTGTGTACTCTGAAGATGGGTTGTTGAATGAACACGGTGGGTTTTCCGATTGTCATGCGTTGGTCACGGAGTAGCTGTGTCGATGTACAACATTGACAAATCGTCAGTACGTATGGTGTGGTTGATGGATGTTGTCACAATGTCGGTATTTTTCTGAGAGTTGTTTGTAGTTTGAAAAGCATGTTTCCGCCCAGGCTCGAACTGGGGACCTTCTGTGTGTTAGACAGACGTGATGACCACTACACCACGGAAACGACGATTCGCACGCCCTCTAGCATCAACTCGCACAACTCCACACAACAACTACAACTACGTCTCCTCGACTAGTCGAACACATACTCACATGCATATCCACAAAGTCCACACGCTCGCGTACACTCACACACAAACACAATCCATCAACAAACACAGCTGCCAGCAAGACAACTAAACAATCATTTGACTGTTCACTCCCACTGACAGACTACAAGTCACACAAACACGCATTCGCCAATCAACCTGTCAACCGACATGTTCACCAACACCAGGTCAAGACACACAACATCTGTCACCACAATCCAGTAGAGTCACCGACCAGTCACGAGCACTCAACACAAAGTGCACCAACACAGGTTCGCTTCACACAACACCGGCTTCTTGCAGTCACGCTCGTCATACTCTCAGACAATTGTAATGAGCAACGATGGTCCACTCCACCACAAGCCCCATTGTGCCGCTTACACACAACCGACTCGACCATGAGCACACCTGAAACACTCCACTCAGAACATTCAACACATTGACATACGGCATCACCTGAAATCGACCATGATATCACCAAGTGTATCGACCATACTGCACACCATCCTGAGAGAACAATACAGAGAGACCAGTGTCTCAGCGCAATCTATGTCCAGCACATTGTTGTTGCGATTCTCTACCACATACCATGTGCTCAATACTATCCAGTCTGAAATGATATCTGCCAGTGAGGCACTTTCGACTACATCGCTCGTAGGATAAATCCTAGTAGAAACAATGCATTTGTTGGTGACAATGGACGACGAATTGTAGTCACACCACGCTCGTCAACGTCCTCTTCGAATCCTAGTCGACTGAACAACATGATGGTCACTGAGTACTCGCATTGAGACAGCACTGTCCTGAAAATTATTGAAGTGTAGACAGTGTCACTTGATCCGTTGTGAATTAGTGTTGGTATCGATCAGTCGGGATCTCGAGAAGCATCCTCGTGTACACATCACCATATCTGGATGGTAGACACTCGCAATACGAATGAACACTGGAACCGATCAATAAACAATGATTCACGTCTCAGTCACAAAATCATCGTGAGAATTGTTGACAAGCTGCAGATATTGACAGACATCCGACATGAGATAATGTCGAGTGTTCAACGAATGCATGTGTATTTGTGTAAATGCATGTGTTTATACTGGGCGTATGCGTGGGTGTGTATGTGTGACTGTCCGGTTATCACTCAATAAATATACCCAGGTGTGGGTGCGTTTTCGCGCAGGCGAACCTGCACGTTCACGTGTGTGTGTGTGTGTGTGTGTGTGTGTGACAATGCGTTAGTGTGTACTCTGAAGATGGGTTGTTGAATGAACACGGTGGGTTTTCCGATTGTCATGCGTTGGTCACGGAGTAGCTGTGTCGATGTACAACATTGACAAATCGTCAGTACGTATGGTGTGGTTGATGGATGTTGTCACAATGTCGGTATTTTTCTGAGAGTTGTTTGTAGTTTGAAAAGCATGTTTCCGCCCAGGCTCGAACTGGGGACCTTCTGTGTGTTAGACAGACGTGATGACCACTACACCACGGAAACGACGATTCGCACGCCCTCTAGCATCAACTCGCACAACTCCACACAACAACTACAACTACGTCTCCTCGACTAGTCGAACACATACTCACATGCATATCCACAAAGTCCACACGCTCGCGTACACTCACACACAAACACAATCCATCAACAAACACAGCTGCCAGCAAGACAACTAAACAATCATTTGACTGTTCACTCCCACTGACAGACTACAAGTCACACAAACACGCATTCGCCAATCAACCTGTCAACCGACATGTTCACCAACACCAGGTCAAGACACACAACATCTGTCACCACAATCCAGTAGAGTCACCGACCAGTCACGAGCACTCAACACAAAGTGCACCAACACAGGTTCGCTTCACACAACACCGGCTTCTTGCAGTCACGCTCGTCATACTCTCAGACAATTGTAATGAGCAACGATGGTCCACTCCACCACAAGCCCCATTGTGCCGCTTACACACAACCGACTCGACCATGAGCACACCTGAAACACTCCACTCAGAACATTCAACACATTGACATACGGCATCACCTGAAATCGACCATGATATCACCAAGTGTATCGACCATACTGCACACCATCCTGAGAGAACAATACAGAGAGACCAGTGTCTCAGCGCAATCTATGTCCAGCACATTGTTGTTGCGATTCTCTACCACATACCATGTGCTCAATACTATCCAGTCTGAAATGATATCTGCCAGTGAGGCACTTTCGACTACATCGCTCGTAGGATAAATCCTAGTAGAAACAATGCATTTGTTGGTGACAATGGACGACGAATTGTAGTCACACCACGCTCGTCAACGTCCTCTTCGAATCCTAGTCGACTGAACAACATGATGGTCACTGAGTACTCGCATTGAGACAGCACTGTCCTGAAAATTATTGAAGTGTAGACAGTGTGACTTGATCCGTTGTGAATTGGTGTTGGTATCGATCAGTCGGGATCTCGAGAAGCATCCTCGTGTACACATCACCATATCTGGATGGTAGACACTCGCAATACGAATGAACACTGGAACCGATCAATAAACAATGATTCACGTCTCAGTCACAAAATCATCGTGAGAATTGTTGACAAGCTGCAGATATTGACAGACATCCGACATGAGATAATGTCGAGTGTTCAACGAATGCATGTGTATTTGCGTAAATGCATGTGTTTATACTGGGCGTATGCGTGGGTGTGTATGTGTGACTGTCCGGTTATCACTCAATAAATATACCCAGGTGTGGGTGCGTTTTCGCGCAGGCGAACCTGCACGTTCACGTGTGTGTGTGTGTGTGTGTGTGACAATGCGTTAGTGTGTACTCTGAAGATGGGTTGTTGAATGAACGACGGTGGGTTTTCCGATTGTCATGCGTTGGTCACGGAGTAGCTGTGTCGATGTACAACATTGACAAATCGTCAGTACGTATGGTGTGGTTGATGGATGTTGTCACAATGTCGGTATTTTTCTGAGAGTTGTTTGTAGTTTGAAAAGCATGTTTCCGCCCAGGCTCGAACTGGGGACCTTCTGTGTGTTAGACAGACGTGATGACCACTACACCACGGAAACGACGATTCGCACGCCCTCTCGCATCAACTCGCACAACTCCACACAACAACTACAACTACGTCTCCTCGACTAGTCGAACACATACTCACATGCATATCCACAAAGTCCACACGCTCGCGTACACTCACACACAAACACAATCCATCAACAAACACAGCTGCCAGCAAGACAACTAAACAATCATTTGACTGTTCACTCCCACTGACAGACTACAAGTCACACAAACACGCATTCGCCAATCAACCTGTCAACCGACATGTTCACCAACACCAGGTCAAGACACACAGCATCTGTCACCACAATCCAGTAGAGTCACCGACCAGTCACGAGCACTCAACACAAAGTGCACCAACACAGGTTCGCTTCACACAACACCGGCTTCTTGCAGTCACGCTCGTCATACTCTCAGACAATTGTAATGAGCAACGATGGTCCACTCCACCACAAGCCCCATTGTGCCGCTTACACACAACCGACTCGACCATGAGCACACCTGAAACACTCCACTCAGAACATTCAACACATTGACATACGGCATCACCTGAAATCGACCATGATATCACCAAGTGTATCGACCATACTGCACACCATCCTGAGAGAACAATACAGAGAGACCAGTGTCTCAGCGCAATCTATGTCCAGCACATTGTTGTTGCGATTCTCTACCACATACCATGTGCTCAATACTATCCAGTCTGAAATGATATCTGCCAGTGAGGCACTTTCGACTACATCGCTCGTAGGATAAATCCTAGTAGAAACAATGCATTTGTTGGTGACAATGGACGACGAGTTGTAGTCACACCACGCTCGTCAACGTCCTCTTCGAATCCTAGTCGACTGAACAACATGATGGTCACTGAGTACTCGCATTGAGACAGCACTGTCCTGAAAATTATTGAAGTGTAGACAGTGTGACTTGATCCGTTGTGAATTAGTGTTGGTATCGATCAGTCGGGATCTCGACAAGCATCCTCGTGTACACGTCACCATATCTGGATGGTCGACACTCGCAATACGAATGAACACTGGAACCGATCAACAAACAATGATTCACGTCTCAGTCACAAAATCATCGTGAGAATTGTTGACAAGCTGCAGATATTGACAGACATCCGACATGAGATAATGTCGAGTGTTCAACGAATGCATGTGTATTTGCGTAAATGCATGTGTTTATACTGGGCGTATGCGTGGGTGTGTATGTGTGACTGTCCGGTTATCACTCAATAAATATACCCAGGTGTGGGTGCGTTTTCGCGCAGGCGAACCTGCACGTTCACGTGTGTGTGTGTGTGTGTGTGTGTGTGTGTGTGTGTGACAATGCGTTAGTGTGTACTCTGAAGATGGGTTGTTGAATGAACACGGTGGGTTTTCCGATTGTCATGCGTTGGTCACGGAGTAGCTGTGTCGATGTACAACATTGACAAATCGTCAGTACGTATGGTGTGGTTGATGGATGTTGTCACAATGTCGGTATTTTTCTGAGAGTTGTTTGTAGTTTGAAAAGCATGTTTCCGCCCAGGCTCGAACTGGGGACCTTCTGTGTGTTAGACAGACGTGATGACCACTACACCACGGAAACGACGATTCGCACGCCCTCTAGCATCAACTCGCACAACTCCACACAACAACTACAACTACGTCTCCTCGACTAGTCGAACACATACTCACATGCATATCCACAAAGTCCACACGCTCGCGTACACTCACACACAAACACAATCCATCAACAAACACAGCTGCCAGCAAGACAACTAAACAATCATTTGACTGTTCACTCCCACTGACAGACTACAAGTCACACAAACACGCACTCGCCAATCAACCTGTCAACCGACATGTTCACCAACACCAGGTCAAGACACACAACATCTGTCACCACAATCCAGTAGAGTCACCGACCAGTCACGAGCACTCAACACAAAGTGCACCAACACAGGTTCGCTTCACACAACACCGGCTTCTTGCAGTCACGCTCGTCATACTCTCAGACAATTGTAATGAGCAACGATGGTCCACTCCACCACAAGCCCCATTGTGCCGCTTACACACAACCGACTCGACCATGAGCACACCTGAAACACTCCACTCAGAACATTCAACACATTGACATACGGCATCACCTGAAATCGACCATGATATCACCAAGTGTATCGACCATACTGCACACCATCCTGAGAGAACAATACAGAGAGACCAGTGTCTCAGCGCAATCTATGTCCAGCACATTGTTGTTGCGATTCTCTACCACATACCATGTGCTCAATACTATCCAGTCTGAAATGATATCTGCCAGTGAGGCACTTTCGACTACATCGCTCGTAGGATAAATCCTAGTAGAAACAATGCATTTGTTGGTGACAATGGACGACGAATTGTAGTCACACCACGCTCGTCAACGTCCTCTTCGAATCCTAGTCGACTGAACAACATGATGGTCACTGAGTACTCGCATTGAGACAGCACTGTCCTGAAAATTATTGAAGTGTAGACAGTGTGACTTGATCCGTTGTGAATTGGTGTTGGTATCGATCAGTCGGGATCTCGACAAGCATCCTCGTGTACACATCACCATATCTGGATGGTAGACACTCGCAATACGAATGAACACTGGAACCGATCAATAAACAATGATTCACGTCTCAGTCACAAAATCATCGTGAGAATTGTTGACAAGCTGCAGATATTGACAGACATCCGACATGAGATAATGTCGAGTGTTCAACGAATGCATGTGTATTTGTGTAAATGCATGTGTTTATACTGGGCGTATGCGTGGGTGTGTATGTGTGACTGTCCGGTTATCACTCAATAAATATACCCAGGTGTGGGTGCGTTTTCGCGCAGGCGAACCTGCACGTTCACGTGTGTGTGTGTGTGTGTGTGTGTGTGACAATGCGTTAGTGTGTACTCTGAAGATGGGTTGTTGAATGAACACGGTGGGTTTTCCGATTGTCATGCGTTGGTCACGGAGTAGCTGTGTCGATGTACAACATTGACAAATCGTCAGTACGTATGGTGTGGTTGATGGATGTTGTCACAATGTCGGTATTTTTCTGAGAGTTGTTTGTAGTTTGAAAAGCATGTTTCCGCCCAGGCTCGAACTGGGGACCTTCTGTGTGTTAGACAGACGTGATGACCACTACACCACGGAAACGACGATTCGCACGCCCTCTAGCATCAACTCGCACAACTCCACACAACAACTACAACTACGTCTCCTCGACTAGTCGAACACATACTCACATGCATATCCACAAAGTCCACACGCTCGCGTACACTCACACACAAACACAATCCATCAACAAACACAGCTGCCAGCAAGACAACTAAACAATCATTTGACTGTTCACTCCCACTGACAGACTACAAGTCACACAAACACGCATTCGCCAATCAACCTGTCAACCGACATGTTCACCAACACCAGGTCAAGACACACAACATCTGTCACCACAATCCAGTAGAGTCACCGACCAGTCACGAGCACTCAACACAAAGTGCACCAACACAGGTTCGCTTCACACAACACCGGCTTCTTGCAGTCACGCTCGTCATACTCTCAGACAATTGTAATGAGCAACGATGGTCCACTCCACCACAAGCCCCATTGTGCCGCTTACACACAACCGACTCGACCATGAGCACACCTGAAACACTCCACTCAGAACATTCAACACATTGACATACGGCATCACCTGAAATCGACCATGATATCACCAAGTGTATCGACCATCCTGAGAGAACAATACAGAGAGACCAGTGTCTCAGCGCAATCTATGTCCAGCACATTGTTGTTGCGATTCTCTACCACATACCATGTGCTCAATACTATCCAGTCTGAAATGATATCTGCCAGTGAGGCACTTTCGACTACATCGCTCGTAGGATAAATCCTAGTAGAAACAATGCATTTGTTGGTGACAATGGACGACGAATTGTAGTCACACCACGCTCGTCAACGTCCTCTTCGAATCCTAGTCGACTGAACAACATGATGGTCACTGAGTACTCGCATTGAGACAGCACTGTCCTGAAAATTATTGAAGTGTAGACAGTGTGACTTGATCCGTTGTGAATTGGTGTTGGTATCGATCAGTCGGGATCTCGACAAGCATCCTCGTGTACACATCACCATATCTGGATGGTAGACACTCGCAATACGAATGAACACTGGAACCGATCAATAAACAATGATTCACGTCTCAGTCACAAAATCATCGTGAGAATTGTTGACAAGCTGCAGATATTGACAGACATCCGACATGAGATAATGTCGAGTGTTCAACGAATGCATGTGTATTTGTGTAAATGCATGTGTTTATACTGGGCGTATGCGTGGGTGTGTATGTGTGACTGTCCGGTTATCACTCAATAAATATACCCAGGTGTGGGTGCGTTTTCGCGCAGGCGAACCTGCACGTTCACGTGTGTGTGTGTGTGTGTGTGTGTGTGTGTGTGACAATGCGTTAGTGTGTACTCTGAAGATGGGTTGTTGAATGAACACGGTGGGTTTTCCGATTGTCATGCGTTGGTCACGGAGTAGCTGTGTCGATGTACAACATTGACAAATCGTCAGTACGTATGGTGTGGTTGATGGATGTTGTCACAATGTCGGTATTTTTCTGAGAGTTGTTTGTAGTTTGAAAAGCATGTTTCCGCCCAGGCTCGAACTGGGGACCTTCTGTGTGTTAGACAGACGTGATGACCACTACACCACGGAAACGACGATTCGCACGCCCTCTAGCATCAACTCGCACAACTCCACACAACAACTACAACTACGTCTCCTCGACTAGTCGAACACATACTCACATGCATATCCACAAAGTCCACACGCTCGCGTACACTCACACACAAACACAATCCATCAACAAACACAGCTGCCAGCAAGACAACTAAACAATCATTTGACTGTTCACTCCCACTGACAGACTACAAGTCACACAAACACGCATTCGCCAATCAACCTGTCAACCGACATGTTCACCAACACCAGGTCAAGACACACAACATCTGTCACCACAATCCAGTAGAGTCACCGACCAGTCACGAGCACTCAACACAAAGTGCACCAACACAGGTTCGCTTCACACAACACCGGCTTCTTGCAGTCACGCTCGTCATACTCTCAGACAATTGTAATGAGCAACGATGGTCCACTCCACCACAAGCCCCATTGTGCCGCTTACACACAACCGACTCGACCATGAGCACACCTGAAACACTCCACTCAGAACATTCAACACATTGACATACGGCATCACCTGAAATCGACCATGATATCACCAAGTGTATCGACCATACTGCACACCATCCTGAGAGAACAATACAGAGAGACCAGTGTCTCAGCGCAATCTATGTCCAGCACATTGTTGTTGCGATTCTCTACCACATACCATGTGCTCAATACTATCCAGTCTGAAATGATATCTGCCAGTGAGGCACTTTCGACTACATCGCTCGTAGGATAAATCCTAGTAGAAACAATGCATTTGTTGGTGACAATGGACGACGAATTGTAGTCACACCACGCTCGTCAACGTCCTCTTCGAATCCTAGTCGACTGAACAACATGATGGTCACTGAGTACTCGCATTGAGACAGCACTGTCCTGAAAATTATTGAAGTGTAGACAGTGTGACTTGATCCGTTGTGAATTGGTGTTGGTATCGATCAGTCGGGATCTCGACAAGCATCCTCGTGTACACATCACCATATCTGGATGGTAGACACTCGCAATACGAATGAACACTGGAACCGATCAATAAACAATGATTCACGTCTCAGTCACAAAATCATCGTGAGAATTGTTGACAAGCTGCAGATATTGACAGACATCCGACATGAGATAATGTCGAGTGTTCAACGAATGCATGTGTATTTGTGTAAATGCATGTGTTTATACTGGGCGTATGCGTGGGTGTGTATGTGTGACTGTCCGGTTATCACTCAATAAATATACCCAGGTGTGGGTGCGTTTTCGCGCAGGCGAACCTGCACGTTCACGTGTGTGTGTGTGTGTGTGTGTGTGTGACAATGCGTTAGTGTGTACTCTGAAGATGGGTTGTTGAATGAACACGGTGGGTTTTCCGATTGTCATGCGTTGGTCACGGAGTAGCTGTGTCGATGTACAACATTGACAAATCGTCAGTACGTATGGTGTGGTTGATGGATGTTGTCACAATGTCGGTATTTTTCTGAGAGTTGTTTGTAGTTTGAAAAGCATGTTTCCGCCCAGGCTCGAACTGGGGACCTTCTGTGTGTTAGACAGACGTGATGACCACTACACCACGGAAACGACGATTCGCACGCCCTCTAGCATCAACTCGCACAACTCCACACAACAACTACAACTACGTCTCCTCGACTAGTCGAACACATACTCACATGCATATCCACAAAGTCCACACGCTCGCGTACACTCACACACAAACACAATCCATCAACAAACACAGCTGCCAGCAAGACAACTAAACAATCATTTGACTGTTCACTCCCACTGACAGACTACAAGTCACACAAACACGCATTCGCCAATCAACCTGTCAACCGACATGTTCACCAACACCAGGTCAAGACACACAACATCTGTCACCACAATCCAGTAGAGTCACCGACCAGTCACGAGCACTCAACACAAAGTGCACCAACACAGGTTCGCTTCACACAACACCGGCTTCTTGCAGTCACGCTCGTCATACTCTCAGACAATTGTAATGAGCAACGATGGTCCACTCCACCACAAGCCCCATTGTGCCGCTTACACACAACCGACTCGACCATGAGCACACCTGAAACACTCCACTCAGAACATTCAACACATTGACATACGGCATCACCTGAAATCGACCATGATATCACCAAGTGTATCGACCATACTGCACACCATCCTGAGAGAACAATACAGAGAGACCAGTGTCTCAGCGCAATCTATGTCCAGCACATTGTTGTTGCGATTCTCTACCACATACCATGTGCTCAATACTATCCAGTCTGAAATGATATCTGCCAGTGAGGCACTTTCGACTACATCGCTCGTAGGATAAATCCTAGTAGAAACAATGCATTTGTTGGTGACAATGGACGACGAATTGTAGTCACACCACGCTCGTCAACGTCCTCTTCGAATCCTAGTCGACTGAACAACATGATGGTCACTGAGTACTCGCATTGAGACAGCACTGTCCTGAAAATTATTGAAGTGTAGACAGTGTGACTTGATCCGTTGTGAATTGGTGTTGGTATCGATCAGTCGGGATCTCGACAAGCATCCTCGTGTACACATCACCATATCTGGATGGTAGACACTCGCAATACGAATGAACACTGGAACCGATCAATAAACAATGATTCACGTCTCAGTCACAAAATCATCGTGAGAATTGTTGACAAGCTGCAGATATTGACAGACATCCGACATGAGATAATGTCGAGTGTTCAACGAATGCATGTGTATTTGTGTAAATGCATGTGTTTATACTGGGCGTATGCGTGGGTGTGTATGTGTGACTGTCCGGTTATCACTCAATAAATATACCCAGGTGTGGGTGCGTTTTCGCGCAGGCGAACCTGCACGTTCACGTGTGTGTGTGTGTGTGTGTGTGTGACAATGCGTTAGTGTGTACTCTGAAGATGGGTTGTTGAATGAACACGGTGGGTTTTCCGATTGTCATGCGTTGGTCACGGAGTAGCTGTGTCGATGTACAACATTGACAAATCGTCAGTACGTATGGTGTGGTTGATGGATGTTGTCACAATGTCGGTATTTTTCTGAGAGTTGTTTGTAGTTTGAAAAGCATGTTTCCGCCCAGGCTCGAACTGGGGACCTTCTGTGTGTTAGACAGACGTGATGACCACTACACCACGGAAACGACGATTCGCACGCCCTCTAGCATCAACTCGCACAACTCCACACAACAACTACAACTACGTCTCCTCGACTAGTCGAACACATACTCACATGCATATCCACAAAGTCCACACGCTCGCGTACACTCACACACAAACACAATCCATCAACAAACACAGCTGCCAGCAAGACAACTAAACAATCATTTGACTGTTCACTCCCACTGACAGACTACAAGTCACACAAACACGCATTCGCCAATCAACCTGTCAACCGACATGTTCACCAACACCAGGTCAAGACACACAACATCTGTCACCACAATCCAGTAGAGTCACCGACCAGTCACGAGCACTCAACACAAAGTGCACCAACACAGGTTCGCTTCACACAACACCGGCTTCTTGCAGTCACGCTCGTCATACTCTCAGACAATTGTAATGAGCAACGATGGTCCACTCCACCACAAGCCCCATTGTGCCGCTTACACACAACCGACTCGACCATGAGCACACCTGAAACACTCCACTCAGAACATTCAACACATTGACATACGGCATCACCTGAAATCGACCATGATATCACCAAGTGTATCGACCATACTGCACACCATCCTGAGAGAACAATACAGAGAGACCAGTGTCTCAGCGCAATCTATGTCCAGCACATTGTTGTTGCGATTCTCTACCACATACCATGTGCTCAATACTATCCAGTCTGAAATGATATCTGCCAGTGAGGCACTTTCGACTACATCGCTCGTAGGATAAATCCTAGTAGAAACAATGCATTTGTTGGTGACAATGGACGACGAATTGTAGTCACACCACGCTCGTCAACGTCCTCTTCGAATCCTAGTCGACTGAACAACATGATGGTCACTGAGTACTCGCATTGAGACAGCACTGTCCTGAAAATTATTGAAGTGTAGACAGTGTGACTTGATCCGTTGTGAATTGGTGTTGGTATCGATCAGTCGGGATCTCGACAAGCATCCTCGTGTACACATCACCATATCTGGATGGTAGACACTCGCAATACGAATGAACACTGGAACCGATCAATAAACAATGATTCACGTCTCAGTCACAAAATCATCGTGAGAATTGTTGACAAGCTGCAGATATTGACAGACATCCGACATGAGATAATGTCGAGTGTTCAACGAATGCATGTGTATTTGTGTAAATGCATGTGTTTATACTGGGCGTATGCGTGGGTGTGTATGTGTGACTGTCCGGTTATCACTCAATAAATATACCCAGGTGTGGGTGCGTTTTCGCGCAGGCGAACCTGCACGTTCACGTGTGTGTGTGTGTGTGTGTGTGTGTGTGACAATGCGTTAGTGTGTACTCTGAAGATGGGTTGTTGAATGAACACGGTGGGTTTTCCGATTGTCATGCGTTGGTCACGGAGTAGCTGTGTCGATGTACAACATTGACAAATCGTCAGTACGTATGGTGTGGTTGATGGATGTTGTCACAATGTCGGTATTTTTCTGAGAGTTGTTTGTAGTTTGAAAAGCATGTTTCCGCCCAGGCTCGAACTGGGGACCTTCTGTGTGTTAGACAGACGTGATGACCACTACACCACGGAAACGACGATTCGCACGCCCTCTAGCATCAACTCGCACAACTCCACACAACAACTACAACTACGTCTCCTCGACTAGTCGAACACATACTCACATGCATATCCACAAAGTCCACACGCTCGCGTACACTCACACACAAACACAATCCATCAACAAACACAGCTGCCAGCAAGACAACTAAACAATCATTTGACTGTTCACTCCCACTGACAGACTACAAGTCACACAAACACGCATTCGCCAATCAACCTGTCAACCGACATGTTCACCAACACCAGGTCAAGACACACAACATCTGTCACCACAATCCAGTAGAGTCACCGACCAGTCACGAGCACTCAACACAAAGTGCACCAACACAGGTTCGCTTCACACAACACCGGCTTCTTGCAGTCACGCTCGTCATACTCTCAGACAATTGTAATGAGCAACGATGGTCCACTCCACCACAAGCCCCATTGTGCCGCTTACACACAACCGACTCGACCATGAGCACACCTGAAACACTCCACTCAGAACATTCAACACATTGACATACGGCATCACCTGAAATCGACCATGATATCACCAAGTGTATCGACCATACTGCACACCATCCTGAGAGAACAATACAGAGAGACCAGTGTCTCAGCGCAATCTATGTCCAGCACATTGTTGTTGCGATTCTCTACCACATACCATGTGCTCAATACTATCCAGTCTGAAATGATATCTGCCAGTGAGGCACTTTCGACTACATCGCTCGTAGGATAAATCCTAGTAGAAACAATGCATTTGTTGGTGACAATGGACGACGAATTGTAGTCACACCACGCTCGTCAACGTCCTCTTCGAATCCTAGTCGACTGAACAACATGATGGTCACTGAGTACTCGCATTGAGACAGCACTGTCCTGAAAATTATTGAAGTGTAGACAGTGTGACTTGATCCGTTGTGAATTGGTGTTGGTATCGATCAGTCGGGATCTCGACAAGCATCCTCGTGTACACATCACCATATCTGGATGGTAGACACTCGCAATACGAATGAACACTGGAACCGATCAATAAACAATGATTCACGTCTCAGTCACAAAATCATCGTGAGAATTGTTGACAAGCTGCAGATATTGACAGACATCCGACATGAGATAATGTCGAGTGTTCAACGAATGCATGTGTATTTGTGTAAATGCATGTGTTTATACTGGGCGTATGCGTGGGTGTGTATGTGTGACTGTCCGGTTATCACTCAATAAATATACCCAGGTGTGGGTGCGTTTTCGCGCAGGCGAACCTGCACGTTCACGTGTGTGTGTGTGTGTGTGTGTGACAATGCGTTAGTGTGTACTCTGAAGATGGGTTGTTGAATGAACACGGTGGGTTTTCCGATTGTCATGCGTTGGTCACGGAGTAGCTGTGTCGATGTACAACATTGACAAATCGTCAGTACGTATGGTGTGGTTGATGGATGTTGTCACAATGTCGGTATTTTTCTGAGAGTTGTTTGTAGTTTGAAAAGCATGTTTCCGCCCAGGCTCGAACTGGGGACCTTCTGTGTGTTAGACAGACGTGATGACCACTACACCACGGAAACGACGATTCGCACGCCCTCTAGCATCAACTCGCACAACTCCACACAACAACTACAACTACGTCTCCTCGACTAGTCGAACACATACTCACATGCATATCCACAAAGTCCACACGCTCGCGTACACTCACACACAAACACAATCCATCAACAAACACAGCTGCCAGCAAGACAACTAAACAATCATTTGACTGTTCACTCCCACTGACAGACTACAAGTCACACAAACACGCATTCGCCAATCAACCTGTCAACCGACATGTTCACCAACACCAGGTCAAGACACACAACATCTGTCACCACAATCCAGTAGAGTCACCGACCAGTCACGAGCACTCAACACAAAGTGCACCAACACAGGTTCGCTTCACACAACACCGGCTTCTTGCAGTCACGCTCGTCATACTCTCAGACAATTGTAATGAGCAACGATGGTCCACTCCACCACAAGCCCCATTGTGCCGCTTACACACAACCGACTCGACCATGAGCACACCTGAAACACTCCACTCAGAACATTCAACACATTGACATACGGCATCACCTGAAATCGACCATGATATCACCAAGTGTATCGACCATACTGCACACCATCCTGAGAGAACAATACAGAGAGACCAGTGTCTCAGCGCAATCTATGTCCAGCACATTGTTGTTGCGATTCTCTACCACATACCATGTGCTCAATACTATCCAGTCTGAAATGATATCTGCCAGTGAGGCACTTTCGACTACATCGCTCGTAGGATAAATCCTAGTAGAAACAATGCATTTGTTGGTGACAATGGACGACGAATTGTAGTCACACCACGCTCGTCAACGTCCTCTTCGAATCCTAGTCGACTGAACAACATGATGGTCACTGAGTACTCGCATTGAGACAGCACTGTCCTGAAAATTATTGAAGTGTAGACAGTGTGACTTGATCCGTTGTGAATTGGTGTTGGTATCGATCAGTCGGGATCTCGACAAGCATCCTCGTGTACACATCACCATATCTGGATGGTAGACACTCGCAATACGAATGAACACTGGAACCGATCAATAAACAATGATTCACGTCTCAGTCACAAAATCATCGTGAGAATTGTTGACAAGCTGCAGATATTGACAGACATCCGACATGAGATAATGTCGAGTGTTCAACGAATGCATGTGTATTTGTGTAAATGCATGTGTTTATACTGGGCGTATGCGTGGGTGTGTATGTGTGACTGTCCGGTTATCACTCAATAAATATACCCAGGTGTGGGTGCGTTTTCGCGCAGGCGAACCTGCACGTTCACGTGTGTGTGTGTGTGTGTGACAATGCGTTAGTGTGTACTCTGAAGATGGGTTGTTGAATGAACACGGTGGGTTTTCCGATTGTCATGCGTTGGTCACGGAGTAGCTGTGTCGATGTACAACATTGACAAATCGTCAGTACGTATGGTGTGGTTGATGGATGTTGTCACAATGTCGGTATTTTTCTGAGAGTTGTTTGTAGTTTGAAAAGCATGTTTCCGCCCAGGCTCGAACTGGGGACCTTCTGTGTGTTAGACAGACGTGATGACCACTACACCACGGAAACGACGATTCGCACGCCCTCTCGCATCAACTCGCACAACTCCACACAACAACTACAACTACGTCTCCTCGACTAGTCGAACACATACTCACATGCATATCCACAAAGTCCACACGCTCGCGTACACTCACACACAAACACAATCCATCAACAAACACAGCTGCCAGCAAGACAACTAAACAATCATTTGACTGTTCACTCCCACTGACAGACTACAAGTCACACAAACACGCATTCGCCAATCAACCTGTCAACCGACATGTTCACCAACACCAGGTCAAGACACACAACATCTGTCACCACAATCCAGTAGAGTCACCGACCAGTCACGAGCACTCAACACAAAGTGCACCAACACAGGTTCGCTTCACACAACACCGGCTTCTTGCAGTCACGCTCGTCATACTCTCAGACAATTGTAATGAGCAACGATGGTCCACTCCACCACAAGCCCCATTGTGCCGCTTACACACAACCGACTCGACCATGAGCACACCTGAAACACTCCACTCAGAACATTCAACACATTGACATACGGCATCACCTGAAATCGACCATGATATCACCAAGTGTATCGACCATACTGCACACCATCCTGAGAGAACAATACAGAGAGACCAGTGTCTCAGCGCAATCTATGTCCAGCACATTGTTGTTGCGATTCTCTACCACATACCATGTGCTCAATACTATCCAGTCTGAAATGATATCTGCCAGTGAGGCACTTTCGACTACATCGCTCGTAGGATAAATCCTAGTAGAAACAATGCATTTGTTGGTGACAATGGACGACGAGTTGTAGTCACACCACGCTCGTCAACGTCCTCTTCGAATCCTAGTCGACTGAACAATATGATGGTCACTGAGTACTCGCATTGAGACAGCACTGTCCTGAAAATTATTGAAGTGTAGACAGTGTGACTTGATCCGTTGTGAATTAGTGTTGGTATCGATCAGTCGGGATCTCGACAAGCATCCTCGTGTACACATCACCATATCTGGATGGTCGACACTCGCAATACGAATGAACACTGGAACCGATCAATAAACAATGATTCACGTCTCAGTCACAAAATCATCGTGAGAATTGTTGACAAGCTGCAGATATTGACAGACATCCGACATGAGATAATGTCGAGTGTTCAACGAATGCATGTGTATTTGTGTAAATGCATGTGTTTATACTGGGCGTATGCGTGGGTGTGTATGTGTGACTGTCCGGTTATCACTCAATAAATATACCCAGGTGTGGGTGCGTTTTCGCGCAGGCGAACCTGCACGTTCACGTGTGTGTGTGTGTGACAATGCGTTAGTGTGTACTCTGAAGATGGGTTGTTGAATGACACGGTGGGTTTTCCGATTGTCATGCGTTGGTCACGGAGTAGCTGTGTCGATGTACAACATTGACAAATCGTCAGTACGTATGGTGTGGTTGATGGATGTTGTCACAATGTCGGTATTTTTCTGAGAGTTGTTTGTAGTTTGAAAAGCATGTTTCCGCCCAGGCTCGAACTGGGGACCTTCTGTGTGTTAGACAGACGTGATGTACCACTACACTACGGAAACACGTTGCGCACGCTCTTTTTTTCTGTTAATTATTTTTTTTGGCTTTGATTATTCGAATTTTTCAATAGAATCTTGTTTGCTATTTTATTTTTTCGTATTTGATTTAGTAAACGTAATTTGGTAACTTTCTTTCAATTTTACAGTGAATTATTTTATGATGAAAAGTTGTTATTAGCAACCTGTCATTAAAGTTTACATCACTATTGCTCAAATGAAATGACAAATTAATGATCCTGTGTGTATCGAATATGGATTAAATAACAGTGATGAAGACAAGATTATGCTTGAGTAAACTAACAATATATTCAATTATATAACGCAATATTAAGAATAATATATGATGAATAAATGCATACATTGAGTAATAAAGTTCAAAGATACAAGAAATAAATATGAGTTATCGTTTTTTTCACTGGAATAAAACATCCAGAAGAATGATAATGAGGTTATGTAATATCAAGATATTGTAAAAAACAAAACCAGTTAGTGCACATCAAACACACGCTTATCAGTGCTACACAAATTGATATGTGTGATACATACATGATTGGAGAAAATAAACTATTATGCACGTAGGTTATTGTGATAATTCTGTGCTGATGAATGAATGGAAATAAAAATACATTTATGCTTGTTTCTTTAATTTCGCACGCGAATCTTCAATTCTTTTCTTTAATTCATCCTCTGAATAAACAGGACCTGTATTATATACAAAGTATAATTCATAAATAAATATTACCTTATTGGGAAAATATACATCGATTCATGATTTAAATAAGATTTAACAATCTGCACGACCTCTACTAACAAATATCATATCCTCACCAGTGACTAGATTCGAGAGGAAATTTATGAAGTTATAGTGAGAGTCCATGACTAGTGGAGTTCAACCGTGTTGAATGTGAGGTAGTTACCCACAGAATGCAATGGAAGATGGTCGCACAAGGTCGTGCATTGATTGTAGCTAAGCATTAACACTGTTGAATGCCGACTCAGTGGTTTAGAGCTTAAGTGTTCACGCAGGAGATCGAAGATCCTGAGTTCAGCTCCCATGTGCACGCTCGTGGATGCGTACTTCTGAAGAGTCTATACTAGGATGAAACGGCCGTCTAATACTTCCGAACTTTCGATGGTGGTTTGACTTGAATCGGTTCGTGATTTCAACTCAACGATTCTCCACAACTCCTTACTGAAAAACATACATTGTTTTCAAACAGAATGATATATGTCTATTCCTTTAGCGATTTTATTTAGTGGGACCCGTACAACTGTCAATTATCAGTGGATTCGGTAATTTGATAGTTTAACAAGAAAATGTCAAATATGAGATATGAAGAAGGCAAAAATTATAATCACAGAGAACTTTCTAAAATAGGTCAGTGTATTTTTTCACGTAACGAATTGAAACTTAACTAGTTATTCAACTCACCCGGTACGAATTGATGTGTTTTGTTTTGAGTCACACTTAGTTATCCAAATTGAAGTTGGTGGGGCGGAGTTCCGATTCGAAGCTCAGAAGTTGTAAATCAGATGCATTAGTCAATGAGCCACCATAACTAAAGTAATGTTGAGAGTTCGGAAGCACTGGACAGCTAAATCATCCTAGCTACAGATTCCTAAACAGTACACAATCACAATCTCAACAACGATTAGAACCAGAACTATTAGCAGTTGAGAAAATTATCTAAAGACGATTTAGTTAACATGTTTAACTACTATTAACACATGATATTGTAAAATTGATGTCTTATGCCCGATATTATTGAAACCCGCAAGTTACAAATTCATATTAGAACTATAATTTTAGTCAAAGTACACTAAACATTACAGCACATCTACTCGGTCCCACCGGCTGAAGTGACATGACTCAGAATGATTCATAATAGCGCTCAATCTTGACTTCCAGTATTCCACCATACATACCCTTTCCACTCTATCTTTTCAAACCATACTCCCAATATTCACTCTTTCGCATTTTCATTGCTATCACATTATCTCTATCTGTTTGTTCATTTCATCTCGTCGTGTTAATACGATATGGCAACTTGGACCAGCCCATATCTGTGACTGGTTCTATGTTGATGACGGGTTATCTAGAGTAAAAGGATCATGGTCCAAACCTGCGAATTAGTAAGTGAAAGCCAAACATCTTAATCAGCAAGCCACTACTCCACGTAGCCGTAAGTTGGCGGTCCAAGAATTATCAAGTCAGTGTTTTTTTTCACTCATAAAATTCAGTAATCAAACATTGAAACATTTGAAAACAGTATCATAACTGCAGAAGAACAACAAGTCAGTCGTTAAGTAAACTAATGATATGGCCATCACTTACCAATATTTTGAATATTTTTGTTGCTGTTATGCAAAACTTCATGACGATATCGTCGACGTGGAGGAGAGTTATGCATATCTCGAAAATGAACAGTCTTCGTTGCGTTGACACTAATACCACTGCTGCTACTACTAGTAGTATCCAAATAGCTTGAATTCGAGTCGATAATTGATCTATCACCAGTGGAATTATCAGTGCCAATAATCTTTTGATTTGATAATGCTTTATGGTAAATGCCGTAATTAGAAAGTTGGTCATCTTCACCGTCATCATAAGTTGCATACTTTGCGTCCAAACAACAACATAAGTAGATAATTCCACTGAACATTAATGCTGGTACTCCAAGAATTAAAAGTGCAAACAATGGTCGAGTGGTGAGGAATTTCTTGTTTATTTGATAGAAAATGAAAAAGAACAGTGACGATAGATGAAAGTATCTATTATACATTATTTGAAAGTTACAGTGTGTTGTATCTTTAATACATAGAACACCTAATTTTATAATGATCTGAGATGGTCAAGCTTCATAATGTATACCAGGAAGTGATTTTAGTTACGTAGCTACTGAAAACCAGGAGACATTGGACAGATGTTTTGTTTTCGTACTAGACTACTACATCATACGGGGCCGACCCTAGATGGAACAATTCGAAAGACCTACTCAACTTTACAGAAAACTACTTGATCTAGACATTAAGTTTAATACGCTTGGTATTGTTTTACTTGAATCTTCCCATTGATGTTTAGGACTGAAATTGATCAGTCTCTTATTGGCATATGTGCATACTGTGCGTACTGCCACTGCTAGCCACTATTCTATCTTTGCTTATAAATTAAGTTGAATAGTTCATCAATAAATTTGTGGTGATTTGTAAGAAACTTAATGATAGTTTCCGCCGCTCTCCTTGTATCAGGCACCTTATTTAATATCACATTGTCCAGGAAAGACTAGAGAAGATATTAGAAATTGAGTGGTTTAACTTGATGAATTAGACTTTCATAAAGCTATGGAAATATTAGTAATACAGTTCGGTCATATAGATGACATTGTTAAAAAGTTAATGGATAAGTTGCCCAAAGGGTAAAGACGAGATGGATGGATGTCATCAGCTTGATAAGATCAATAAAGCAGACTGTTAACTGTAAAGTGGTCTTGGCTTCTAAACTCAGATGGGCAAGCACAACATATAATAAATACTACGAAGGTAATGAGAGTCATTTTCGGGATCCTATTTCATTTTTTAGAAAGTTTTCATCAACTTCTGTTTCTAATTACTATTTACTGTAAAGACTCGCTTTAGGACGAATCTATCCATTATTTGCGTACAAATAAGTATCCAATAAATATAACGATTAACAAAAGACGAGTATTCAGCTTATCAGTAACAATATTTGTAGTTTCTTTGCAATCGATTTTGGATCATAAAGCGTGAAAAAAAATTGAAATCACTTTTCTTAAACAATTAATAGGAGCTTCAAATGTTTAAAATCTTGCCGTGAAGACACTGCTTATCGAATAACAACTAGCTCTAAGGAGGGAGAACGTAGTAGTCGACATGGAAGCTTGTTGCACATATTTTAGCTTAAGCAAGTATTGTCAATTACTAGTGTACACTCTATGTAGACTGACTGCATATCCTGTTTATCTACGTTTCTCACCAATCCGATTAATTCATTGGGTTCAAAGTAATTTTATACTTCTCTCCTTAATAATGTTGCTGATTCTACCCTCATAGAAAAGAATCGAGTAGGAAAAGTCAAGTTAAAAGGTACTCTACTGCAGTTTAAAATCCATATCTCATGATGGAAAACTTGTTAAGAAAATGTTCATTGTGAGCTTCTCTCTGTTAAATCGTTAAAAGATTGTTTAAAATGGATATCAATGATTTATCTTTGAATCATGAAACATGTATTTTATCTAAACAGTTCACTATTTTTATACTTATCTGAGCATAATGTATTCAAAGTATTATTAACATTTGATGGAAACAACAATCAATTACATCAAATCATGTTAATGTTATATTCCAACGACGATTAGATTATGTGTAACTTCCGAGAATTATTTATAGACTATTATATAACTTCATTGTATAACTGTTAAGTAACTAGATTATATATATTTATTGTATATTATATGTAAATTGTATAAGCCGTACTGGGATTGGCGGTCATATCACGTGATAAATTAACCAGCCAAGATGGTTGGATGTAGACTAAACTGAAACTACAATTTATAAACGAATCAATCAAGTATAAGATAAAACGTTTCGGATTTTGTCGCGAAATTCACTCATCCATTTGACTAAATGGAATCTTGTCATTATAGCTGACGTCAGTTCGTGATGAAAACCATACATCTACTTCCTAACCTTAACCATCAACTATAAATCATAATTTGAATCCCTCACAAACTTTCATAATCCTCATTTGGTCCTAGTTATTTGGTGGACACTCTCAAGGTCAGTCTAGCGTCGCTCAAAGATAATCCATAAATTATGGCCTTACCTAGACTAAATATCCATGTGTATTTAAAAAGATATTGTTTTTCAACGAATATTCGTCAAGATTAGAACGAATAGTTTGACAGTAAATGAGCGCCGAGTATAGAGAAGTCATTATATGTGAAAATTATATTTGAAATATTCTCAGCAATTGAAATTTAACTAATTCCAACGTTTCGTCCAGCTAACTTGTCTGGACTTCTTCAGGGTAATAATCAAAATCAAAATTATCAAAGAAATATATAGCTTTTAACAATCAGGATTATACTGTGTTAAACCAATCATATTTGGATGTTGATTTTTTGTAAAATAGGATAAAATGAGTCAGTTAACTACAAACTATGTGATGAATTCAACTACATGGAAATACTTAACTGAGTAACAAATCGTATGTATGTGAGTGTGTAGGTATGTATGTATGTGTGAGAGATTGATAGGAAGGAATAAATAAAGTTCAAGTTCAAGGATGAAAACTTGATAATGAAAGATCGATGTGCATGTCAAAACATAAATTGTATTGTTTAAAAACTCATTCAGTTCTTTCAATAATAATAACGATGCATGTGATATTAAAAACAGGCTTAAACAAGAGATAGGTTCCAAATTTACTTGTCAAACGAAATTTGCCAGGTAGTTGCCATTTGAATACCATCTTTTCGGTTCAGGCTGTTCTTGTTCGCCCATATATGCAGAGCTTCTGCTGTCAATCTTTCTTTATGGGTGTTAAAACCTTTCTGAAGTATTTTGGTCCCTTCAAAATTAATCTTGTGTCCTGTTTCTAACGCATGTAACGCTATCGCTGACTTATTTTCAAGTTTCTTTAAATCTACCGAGGATTTTGGAACATTTTTCAAGCATTGTTTGTGTTCCTTCAATCTTACATTTAATTGCCTGGATGTTTCTCCAACATAGGTAGCATTACAGTCATGCCAGTGAATCTCATACACAATGTTCTGTTGTTCTTCCTTTGCTAACTTGTCCTTAACTTTCACTAATGTCGATCTTAATGTGTTATTTGCTCTAAAATACACTCTTATATCATGTTTGTTTAGAATCCGTTTGATTTCTTCTGATGTTTCACTCCGGTAAGGTATAACTACGGTGTACTTCCATTCTTTTCGTATACTTTCTAGTTTAGTTTTTCTTTCATTTTTAATAATCTTTTTTAAAAACCTTTTTGGGTAGTTGTTATCCCTAAGAGTAGAAAATACTTTATTTAATTCGGTTCGTTGGTCTTCCTTGTCTGTAACAATCTTAGTACTTCTGTTCATTAGATTTTTTACCACATTAATTTTCGTGCTCTGTGAATGGGCTGAATTAAAATCCAAGTATCTCTCGGAATGCGTTGATTTTCTGTAAACATTTATTTTTAACTTCTTATTATTGTGTCGACGTTCAACCAGACAATCTAGAAATGCTAGTTTGTGGTCAACTGATTCTAATTCCTTAGTTAGTTTAATGTTTTCAGAAATGCTGTTTGCATTGTTAAATAGTTCTTCCATACCATCCCGTTTATTGATAATAAAAATATCGTCTACATACCTTAACCATAACTTTGGTGGACATAAACTCTTTGCGATTGCACTAGTTTCTAGGGAATGCATGAATAAATTCGCTACAATCGGAGAAACTGGTGAGCCCATTGCTATACCCTCTTTCTGTCTGTAAAGTTGACCTCGAAATATGAATAAGGTAGATCTTAAACATAATTCTAAGCATTTTATAACCTCTGATGGATCTAATGGGCATCGTAAATTCAAATCTAAATCAGATTCTAAATAATCATTGATAATATCCATAGCTCGACTGATAGGTACATTAGTGAATAAGGGAGATACATCAAAACTTGCCATTATTTCGTCCTCTTCTATGTCGATGGTATCAATTAAATTCTTGAATTCCAGAGTTTTTAATTCCATGATTAATCCGTTTTTCATATGGTTTGAGAATCTTAGCTAAATATTTAGCTAGATTGTAAGTCGGTGAATTTGTATAGTCTACCACTGGTCTTGGTGGAGTATTATTCTTGCGGATCTTTGGTAGCCCATAAAATCTGCATGGATTACAACTCTTTGGATATAACATAAACCATAAGGACGATCCTAGCTTAGCTTTTAATGACTGTAAGAGTTTGCTAGTTTCCGCCTTGAGTTTATTAAGAGTTGTTCTACTTTTTGCTTCTTTGATTTGTTCATATGGACCCTCTTGTAGATGTTCTTTGGCTTTCTTCTCATACTCTGTTTTATTCATAATAACTGTAGTATTACCTTTATCCGCTCTCGTTATTATGATCGTTTTGTCCTCTCTCAGCTGTTTTAATGCGTAATATTCATTTTTATTTATGTTAGGGTTGTGAGGTTTCTGATGTAATAATGTGTTCATTATTTTGTTCCTCAGTTCATTCACTGTATCATTCGGGAGTATACTCAGCGCTGGTTCTACTGTTGGTATAACATTGAAAGGTGTTAATTTATGTTTATTTATATTGAAGTTGAGACCCTTTTTGAGTAATGATATTTCATGTGGGTTGAGAGGTCTATCCGATAAATTAACAATTATTTTATTCATATCATTTGTGTTAGATCTATTTTCCGTCTGTTGAACTTTGGTGTTTGATGAATGTTTCAATAGTTTTTTCAAACTTCCTAATTTGTCGTTGTTTTGATTATTGATAATAAAATTGTTCTCTATGTTTGAAAAATTCAATTATATATGATCTTAAAAAAAAAAAAAAAAAAAAAAAAAAAAAAAAAAAAAAAAAAAAAATTTGACGAATAGTGTAATCTACAATGTATATTTCATTCAATTGAGTACTAGTCAACTAGAAAACCATACAATCAGTTCGTAAATTCAAAATAAACATCGAAGTTACGATATAAATACATTTAGATAAAGAGTCCAAAGTAGTATGACACTACAATCCTGGATTACCATACTCACTACAAACAAAACATGAATTTGAAGGCCATCCAATCAATATTGACATATAGTAATAGAAATCATGAGTCAATTGAAGCTAGATCATTATGGAAAACCTGGAAGCACTGGACGGTCGTTTCGTCCTAGTATGGGACTCCTCAGCAGTGCGCATCCATGGTGGTCTAGCTTCAATTGACTCATGATTTCAACTATTGAAATTACTAAAATCTCCATAAAACTCTTTCTGATAATATAGAAATAGAGATTAATGAAATGTAATTCTTAATATCAATACTAGATCAATTTAAACCCCTATGTACATGTTATGCAACACATGTCAGCTACAAATCATATCATAATCAAATAATCTTATATAAATATCATTTAATTCAAGAAATGATACTTATCAAATAAACTCATTTAATAGAGTATTGAATAGATGAACATTTGCTACAAATTCAGTCTGTTAAGATCTTAGATTTACTACCTAATCTTATAATCAGAATTATCAATTAGATTTTTTTTATTGATGGTTCACACATAAATGATCTTTAAAATACCCAACTTTGAAAAAAAAACATTTGTAATTATGAATAATCCTTTATCAACACTGGTTTAGATAGATGGATATTAGTATCAACTGTCCTGAATAACAAGACTGTAGCTCCAAACCTATATTTGGTCAAATCGGTTGTATTAAATTACAGGATAATAGGATAGACATAGAAGTAGGATAGATACACAATCAAGATATTCTAGTTTGATGCATTAGCGCATAAATATTAAAAGGTTAACCAATCCAGGATGTCATTGATTATTGGTCTAAGTCATTATACAACTGCAAAGTACTTGGCTTGGATTCGAGATGATTATCGTGATCAATGTTTGAAGGAAGTGAATGACATGAGTCCGTATTGGTTGCAGTGACAAAGATCCATTCACTTTCTATGGATGGATGGTTTATGTACAAAATTAATTATCAAACCATTAAACCTAACTTAACTAATTATCATAAGATAAAATCAACTGTCAACGAGTGATTGAGCATAACAATAAAATGGGGTATTTTTACAACTGCTATTTATATATTAAAAATATCCAACCATGATAATATGATACATTTAATAAGGTTATAAATGATTATGTAGTTAGTATTATCAGTCATATATTGATCTTATTTAAAAAACCATTAAAAACAAAAGAGGACTGAATAGCTGATTCGTCCTAGTATAGTACTCTTCAGAACTACACTCTCGAGATCCTACCACACGTTGCAGCACAAGACTTTCAGGTCTTACAACAAACACTGAACTATTAAAACCACTAAATCAGCATTCAATGCTGCAATTTCAGCATTAACATAATTTATCAAATCAATCTGTGATGATGCCCTGGTACGGCCGAGGGTGAGGAAAGTCCGCTCTACCCCTCGAAATGCTCTCATATGGCCACGTGTACACAGCCACTGCCAGGAAAGTCTTACTCACTGCCTTCTCGCGGCATTACCGTTGTTTACGGAATTGAGAGGACAAAAAGCGAATGTCCAACGCTTCAACAGGGTTGGCGGATACGGAGGATCCATCTAGGGGAGTTGGAAAACCCTGATTCCAAACCAATGGTGAACGTGGGCTCCAGTATCCTGAAGGAACAAATGGCGTATGGACCAATCGTTGGTCACCGGCTACCATGGGACTGAATCTCTTGACATTGCTCCACTGCCTTATGGATCAGACCTTGAGGTCGAGGGCTCCGGGCATGGCTTCCTAAGGAAACCACCTGTTTCGGTCTGGGCACCCGGGTAGTATCACAGCCTACATATAAATCAAGTGACTAATGTGGGGCATATGTTTTCGTTGCCTTTTTGTACCAATATTAACGTGTTCAAATAAATAAATAGAATATATAATACTTAAAAATTAAAATAACTTCCATAACATTTTTTCAAATTTTATGAAACAAACCAATAAACTTTCGGACATATAATTATCTCGATAGTTGGAATCATGAGTCAATTGGAGCTAGACCACTATGAGAAAACTGGAAGTACTGGATTGCCGTTTCGTCCTAGTATGGGGCTCCGCAGCAGTGCGCATTCACGATCCCGCCCCACGAGGTCCAAACCCAGGACCTATCAGTCTCGCACTCCAACGCTTAACAATTAGACCACAGAGCCGACCGGCATCCAACGGTGTTAATGTCTAACTTCAACCAATCCACGAAATTGCACCACCGTACACCATTGTCTTCAGTGAGCTGATATCTCACAACAGACCTGGTTGAACTCCACTGGTAACGGCTTCTCACTAGAACTCCGGGAAATGCCTCTTGAAGTCAGTCACTAGTAAACAGATGATTATTGTCATGCGCACTGTTACTAAGTAGTCCCATACTAGGACGAAACGGCCGTCCAATGCTTCCAGGTTTTCCATGATGATCTAGCTTCAATCGACTCATAATTTCAACTATTGAAATTTCTAAAATCTCCACAAAATCCCTTCTGAATATAATTATTTTAAAATCATTCAACAAACAAATAAATAAACAAACCCAAAGATTTCCTTACTTTAATCTTTCCGTCATTAATAAGCATTAAAAAATTAATTAAATTATTTTCATCAAATAATAAAGAAGATGATGAATAGTGATTTGATAAATATACAAATAATTCATGTGTAACAGGATTTAAAACAATGAAATTTGGTACAGTTATTGTTCTCATAGCTAAATTCTCTAAACTTTCTATATCATTAGTCCATGCTAATTGAAAATAGCTAAATTAAAAAAGAGAAAGAAAGAAGAAAAGAATTTAAAGCAAAAAAAACACAAGTAAATGAACAAAAATAGATGACTTAGACGAGACTATAATCTATGAATGATCTTTGAGCGACGCCAGACTGACCTTGAGAGTGTCCACCAAATAACTAGGATCAAATGAGGGCTATGAAATATTGTGAGGGATTCAAATTATGATTTATAGTTGATGGTTAAGGTTAGAAATTAGATTTATGGTTTTCATCACGAACTGACATCAGCTATAATGATAAGATTCCATTTAGTCAAATGGATGAGTGAATTTCGCGACAAAATCCGAAACGTTTTATCTTATACTTGATTGGTTCGTCCATAAATTATAGTCTCGCCATGATTTTTTTTAATTTGATTAATATTTCATGATATATGTTCATACTGTAAGGATTTTATGAAGTTTCAGTGTGAATATCAACACTGAAAGACAGACAATTACATCTACCTGATGAGTGTCCATTAGTAATCACGATTCATTTATTTGATAAAGGCAGTCTATCTAAACTTCTCGGATAACTGTTTAGGTAAATATCTCGAAAAAATTCTCTGTTTAAGGTTTATTTTAAGTGAATAACTCTAAATCACGAACTGATATTAGGTAGATCATCATTGAATACCTGGAAGCATTGCACAGGATCCTCGTTTTATTATGGAACCATGTTAAGTGTGAGACAGTTATCCACTGCAGGCAATGAATTAGTATTGCGTAATATTGTAAATTGACTAGAGTTAAACGTGTACAGATTGTGTTCACGCGTGAAACCGAAGGTTCCAGTTTCGATTCCTAGATGTGTAATGTTAAGAAGTCCTATACTATAAAGAAACGACCGTCCAGAGCCTTAGATTCTTAATGGTGGTCTAGCAAAGATCAATCAGTGATTTAAACTATGAAGATTTTACAATTTCCAAAAATCCCATATACTAACGATTAACTGGACGTTGGTTAAATCGTAAGATTTATTCATTCACTACTCGCTTTTATTAAACATTTACAACCTATCGCTATATAATAATTATTGTAAAGCGGAACAACATTCACAACGTTAGAGAAAGCATCGACCTATAACGCTATACAAATATTCTACACAACACTTCTCAGTCTACCATCCATATACAACGTAGAACCTGACACATGTGCATCGGTTTAAGTTGTAACATCACATCAACACGACGTTCCATAGTATAAGTATTAAACGTTGTGAATAGAAGATAATGATTCTAGAAGAAAACATGAATTAGTGGAATAAAAACGTCTTATGAGATAGTTAAGAAACTTAGAATCCAGGGGAAGACAAAGAGTGAATGGATCCACGCTATCGCGAATGATTCTGAACCATGCCGCCTATAGACACGAACCACTGATTATCAAAATCGCGCGTACCCCAACTAGATAGTCAGCATCTACCTACACAGCTCAGTTAAACAATCAATGACTTCATGGACTGATAGTACATCTTAGTTTGTCAGCTTCTAACTCCCATCCAACTTACTATTGCACCAGTAATCACCACTTGTTGAGGTAGGTGGTGACTGAATATACGTAATACATGACTCAACCACCTAATTCAATGAAGATTTACAACTTCATAAACTGATTTGTCAACTCAACCTAGTATTTTATGCGCAACCTCAAAACTGCTTACTCGATTGTTCCATGAAACCCAAGCACTGTTGCAAAGAGGACTATGGTCAAAAATATGGACCAATAAATTCTAACTCAGTGTACTAAAGATAATGCGCTTGATGCTAAACCCAAGGATGCTGAAGTCTATAGGTTATTTTCAGACTGAGAGTGTAGCCATTCTATTTCTCCTTAATTTTCGATCATTCCCACTCTAAATTAATTTGTGATGAAAACTTTTTTTAACACTATTCTAATTCATCGCAACTCACACAATTAAACAATTAACATAATTGGGTATAATACACTTACCGTATTATATGCGGTAGACGTTTAAGAGCTAAGTTCCTCCCGAATTCCAATACCCTGAATTTATAATAATAGAAATATTAGTTTGATAGAATCAGTAACAAAGTTACATTACATTTATTGATAATACATTTGGACAACGTGTTAGTATGCATTACCTATTAATAACGTATAGACTTGATGCTAAGTGGGCAGAGATAGATTGCCCATTTGATCAGGTCACTTAATTACAGAATTCGCTTATTGATAATTTACGTTATAATCGGACAGGTACTGGAAAATTTGAACTTTTGGAACTGCCCTACCTGGAATTAATTTATTATACATTTGTTCTTTAATTATTAAATAATCAAAATAATTGTATTTTTATATTCTCATGCTTGTAAGCTTTTTCCTGATGCACAAGCTGTTATTGTACGTCATCCCTTTCTCAAGTTACTGTTAATTTATTACGAATCTATCACTCAGTTCTATTTCACTTATGGTGTAGTTATCCTGTTATTGTAATTTCTTAACTATATTGATATGTGGTCAAGATTTTACTCTCTATATTGTATGCGCTTTGAGATATGATTGAATTGAGTACAACAGACAAATAATCGGCTTCCTACTTTTGTCTTCTGAATGGCCACTGAGTGAGAAGGAACTCAAAGATTAATAAGTCCTATTGTAATGTGATAATTGAATTCATGAGTCTACTGAAGCTAGACCACCATGGGAAACCTGAAAGCACTAGACGGCCGTTTCATTCTAGCATTGGATTCCCCAGCAGTGCGCATCTATTATCCCGCCTCGCGAGATTCGAACCCAGGACCTATCAGTCTCACGCGCGAGCGCCTCACCACAAGACCGCTGAGCCGGCATTCAACGGTGTTAATGTCTAACTTCAAACAATCCACGAAATTGCGCCACCGTCCACCACTGGTAGGTCCTGGGTTCGAATCTCGTGGGGCGGGATTGTCGATGCGCACTGCTGAGGAGTTCCATACTAGAAGAAACGGCCATCTAGTGCTTCCAGGTTTTCACAGTGGTCTAGATTCAATTGACTCATGTATTCAATTATTAAATTACTACAATCTCCACAAAACCCTTCTCTGATTAAGTCCTATGGTCTTGGGTGTTATTTATCGGTTGGTTTCTCAATTGATATCTAAAATCAATAATTGGAATACTGGTTAGATAATATAACACAATATCGATTAGCATCACAAGTCATAACAGTTCACCTTATCCCAATCTACCCGATAACCTTCTCTTGATCACTAACACAAATGACCGTGAACAATGATCAGGATCTCAGTACCTATTGATGGTTGAACACAATATAATTTATTCATAGTACCCGATCAGAAAATTCAATGACGCACATGATCATATACATATAAATCAAGTGCGTAATCACAGCTTGTCACAAATAAGAAATAACATACAATCTGTGTATGACTAGGTTGTTTATGGTCTAAAACTGAACAACAAGTATAAAATTAATTAACTGTCAATTAAAAGAACCGTAAAACATATAACAAAAGTTAATAAAAGAAGTGGAGGCTTGCCGTAAGAGCAAAATAAAAACATCATAACTCAAGGAATTAACAAATGCACAAGATATATATATATATATATATATATATATATATATATATATATATATATATATATATATATATATATATATATATATCAGCTACAACGTAGGACCAGGCACATATGAGCATCGGTCCAGGTTGCCATACCGCATCAGCACCAATAATAATAATAATAATAATAATAATAATAATAATAATAATAATAATAATGGTAGTGGTAATAATAATCATAACCTTCAAGTTTTTTTTAATATTTACCCCTTTTCTTTGAAATCCACTTTCTTTTGTGCATCAATCCATACTACTTATTAATATTTAGTAACCCGTTTCCTTTCTGAAAACTTTTGAGCAACCAGTGTAATGAATACCTGTCATACAATTTTTACGGATATTAACGTAAAGTGATAATATTCCATTTATTTATGATTTTGATCGCGTTTTTTTAATGCTTGCGACAGATGATCTTAATTTTAGTGTATCTGTTGAACTTTGGTTTTATTGTAAAAATCTAAATACTTAGTTGTTCATCGTTCTTATTCTAACATTGTTTGTTGACGTCATTTCGACACGGCTATTAGCTGTCATATATCATATCGTAAATTGCTATAAATAACTCTATGTATCCACTTTAGGAAACATTCTTCTCTGGTTGTACATGAACTTATCAAAAAATGTTGACATCTCATAAGTTGAAGTTCTTACTGTATTCCATATAATTTCGTAATTATAGAACCGTCCTTACAAATAATTTTGTTTTACCTTGCCGGATTTGACGTGTCAATCAATTGTGTGGTTGAAGTCTCGATAAGGAGTTAACAATAATAATAATGGTAAAATAGATTAAAAAACGACAATCACTAATAGTATTATTCACATTTAAAGGAATATATTAATCTAACTGTACGAATGTACACATACGTTAAAACAGTTCTACTGTAACACCGCTGAAACTTGGAGAACTATAAACATAATAAAAAAATATACAGGTATTTAAAAACAATTGTCTACTCAAGATACTCGATGTCTGTTAGCCGGATACCGTCAGCAACAACGTGCTGTGGGAGAGAACAAACTAACTTCCAGCTCAAGAGGAAATTAGAAAAACACGTTGGAGGCGGATAAGACATACATACATCATCAAACTGAATCGCGAGACAAGTCCTTACTTGGAATTCTGGAAGAAAAGAAGACCAAGGAACACATTGCGTTGGGGATTGGAAGTAGACATAAAAAAATGAATAGCAAGTAGAAAAAACTGGAAAGGATTCCCCAGAACAGAGTCCGATGGAGAATCCTGGTGGGCGGCCTATGTTCCACCACGACAGATAATAGGCGTATGTAGGTAAGTAATCCACACATAACAAACATTCAGTATAAAAATGTTCTAAATGAATCCAACTAGAAAATTATTGAACAATTTCTAGTCTACGGTTAATTCTACAAACACTAAGTAACTTGTAAATGCATAAATCAAGTCTATTACCAATCATTTAGAACAATGAAAAGCGATAGCGACCGATCACCATAATTGTGAAAAAAACGTAAAGAAGATAATAATTCACCAAAAAGATGATTATTATAGAGTCCATACGATTAAAGGAGTGACATAGGAGATTACCTTATTTTTTATCAAAGAAAAATACAAACCAATTTAAATGTTTAATTCACCTAGATGGAGAACTCTTTTCTATTAATTGATCAATAACAAATAATCCAAGTAAACGATAATTTCGATATGATTGTACTGGACTTGTATTTGAATGTAATGATTGTTGAACTACTAAATCATCGTTACTACTACTTCTACTATTATCGTCTGTAGTATTAGTACTAGTAGTATTATGATTATGATTTTGAATGTCCAATAATTCATTCGATGCAAATTCCCACCAATCAGAATGAGATAATTTCGGAAATCCCGGCTGTCGTTCACGTAACGTCCATAATATTAAATCCTGATATAATTCCGCCGTATTATTTGTTAGTTGGAAATTTTTATCTACATGATAATAATAACAATAATAATACTCAAAAAAATGATGGGAACAAAATTGATTTTTTTTTTACTGACTCGAGTTTTCCCGATTAATCTCTCTCACTTTATTGGAGTGTGTGTATAACAGAATACTTTATTTTAAAAATTATGACGTGATTTACGTCACGAATCGATCTTAGACAACCAATGAAGACCAAAGAGCACTGGACAACCGTTTTGCTCTAGTACAACACCCTCCTCAACAGTACACACACTCATGAGTACATTGGGAATCAAACCCGGGAAATTTACATTTCGTTGTTAACACCTAACCGTTAGAATCAATGGGTCAACATCGAGTGGTACAATTTCACCTTCAATTAGTGTTCGAATTATACTAGTGGACGCTAACCGAATGATTCTAATGGTAGATGTTCGCTACAAGATCTGAAACTTTTGGCTTTAATCCTTTGTGGTGTCGTATATGAGCATTACTTAGTAGTCCTATACTTAGATGAGATAGCTATTTAGTGCTCCGTCGTATTCAGTGGTGCCAAGCATGAGTTTAACGTGTGACAAATACTACCGACAAATCATTATTATATTGTAGATACATTTCATTGAGGAACTTCAGTAAACACAAAAACTAGTCCTATAAATCAATCACTCGTAACAAAATCAATATTATATTGTCTAATTCTTAGCGCTAACTAAATTCTAGCAATTAATTTATAACATGATTACTACTAAAAGGGAGCAATTACTGTGTAAACATTTGAATACCCCAAAAGGTTATTTACGGCTCGAATACATCAATGTAATAGCTTCCATAATTGAGACACTGTTAGATGATCCATATTTAAATCATATGATGAATATCAGTGTCGTCTATCTATCACCATAAACCATCACATATAACATACTAAGAAATATTTGAATAAGAATGTTAAACTATTAATCAGCAATTTTGATAATGTTAACAGGACCGACCCTAACTATTGCATATTTCAATTAAGCTCAAATTTGGATACTCTGATTAGTCCATTATCTCAACCAATCAGCACCATGAGATGAATAGAGAAGAAGTCCATAGATTATTGTGTAAATTTTATATAAATTATAATTTTTATGCCACAGTAGCGTATCTCCTCGGGTTCTTTGAAGTAAACATCGTTCTCTATCAATTCTTATTCTGATTTGGGATTTATTTATTTATTTTAACACATAGATATTCGTACAAGGAGGCACCAAATACATATGCGCCACACATAACTCATTTGATATGTGTGAGGGCTGTGATACTGCCCAGGTGCCCAAACCGAAACAGGTGGTTTTCTTAGGGAACCACACCCGGAGCCTTCGACCTCAAGGTCTGATCCACAAGGCAGTGGAGCAACGTAAGGAAATGAATTCCCATGGTAGCCGGTGACCAACGATTGGTTCATACACCATTTGTTCCTTCAGGATACTGGAGCCCATCTGCATCATTGGTTTGGAATCAGGGTTTTCCAAATCCTCTAGGTGGACTCTTCATGTCCGTCAACCCGGTTAAAGCTCCGGACATTCACTTTTCGTCCTCTCAACTTCGTAAACAACACCCCCGCCACGAGAAGGCAGTGAGTAGGACTTTCCTGGCAGAGGCTATATACGCGTGGCCATATGAGAGCATTTCGAGAGGTAGAGCGGACTCTCCCCACTCTCGGCCGCACCAGGGCATTTGGGGCTCTTGATTTGGGAGTCCAAGAGATCATAGGCAGATAATGATGATAATCACCCAGTCCCACTGCATATATACATATATATAAACTTTTGGAGTTGAGGCACAAAATAATGAAGGATAGAATACACATTCCACAAGGCATATCCTTAAAATTTCATGAATGTATAGAAACTAAGATAAACAAAGAGAGAACAATCAAATGAACCAAAAACAACAACAACAACGATTAAATGAACTTACTTGAAAATAGACCAGGATAAGAATAAACTTGAGAATCTTTAAAAACTAAAATCTCTGTAAATATATCATTGGATGATTTCAAAGTTTCAATGTAAGGCTATACAAGCATTTAAGTTTCATGTTTTTTTTATAGAGATATAAAAGAAAAGAAAAATTTAAAAAGAAAATATTTTAGTGGGGAAATTTAAATGTTAATTGTGTTAAATGAATAAAACTTGGTAACGCAATATAAAAAAGTAGCTTATTTGGTTAGTTATCAAGCTTTCGCAGCTGGGTCTTCACTACACAGATATGAAGAGTTTGTAGTTACAAGATCATAGATAATGAACTGAACCTCCTTAAGAAAAATACTTATCGAAAACGGGTATCTATAGTTATTTACTGATAAGAACATAAGACTTAAACATTCCAAAACACAAACAGCCTCTATACTAAAGAAAACTCAATTTTAAAGTTGATACAGCTACAGACATCTTGAGAAGTAGGATTTCTAACTCTCTAAACAGGACGTTATTCATAGCAACTTGACGATTAGATTTCTCCAACTGGCCTATGTTCAGTAACAATCTAAAGGACAAATCATTTCATCTAACTAATTCCATGTGCATTTATCAATTTACCTTTTCATATGGAGCCAGGTATATAAGTCGTTAGATGTGCATTTTATCCAAAAGAATTCAAGAACATTACCATATTGGCTGAAAAGAGGTGAAAATGGTTCGTTAAGAAATTTCATAATTGAACACCTTGTGAATGCAGGTTATTCGATCAAAATAGAATCTGCGTTCTAAGTCATATAAAAGTTAAGTAGAAAGCTACCCAAGGCAGTTAGCTTCCAACTTCTTGATATTTTCAAAGCATTTGCTATGCATTTAAAAAAAAAACAGAACTATGTATACAAAAGAAACAACCTATTTTTCTACCATGGTCTTAATCTCCTGTGATTTTTTTCTACTTTTCTTTTCTCACAACCATCTGCTTTCCTTCTATTTTCTTCTCCATAGAACTTGACTTTGGAAAAAAAACCTCAGTCACATGAAGGCAGTGGATAGGACTTTTATGATAGTGATGGTAAATGCGTGGCTGTATGAGACCATTTTGGGAAGAGGAGCAGATTCTTGCCACCTCAGTTTTACCAGGGCATTTTAGGTGCAAAGTGGACTCAAGCAACAGAGTATGAATCTCCACATCATTCTAGATACCTTTTTGCTGATGAATGTTGTAACATTCACTAACAAACATAAAACAGTGTGTACGAAGCTTTCTATCAATTATCACCAACTGTTTAATATTCGAAACTGTAAAAATAGATAAATTAACTAAAATTCAACTTTATGTTTAGTGTTAACAACTTACTATTCGATAACATGTGTTTGAATTTTCATTTAAAAAGTCAACATAGGTGTAGCAATATTATGTCATGAGATACGGTTATTGAAAGTAGAAAATACATCTGACTGTTTCGAGAAACATTATTATTCTTTGAAAATTGAAGATAAATTGACCAGAGTTTATTAATGTGTATGAAATCCTCACTTACAAAACCGTTAAACTGTGAACTAAAGCTAAAAACTTTCCATTGTGAAGCTCAAATCCTCAAGGAACGGCTAAAAATATTGTTATGAATATACGTTTATGTACGTTTTTGATAAGTTGGCGAGCAAACAAACTCGACAGACAACCCTAAGAGTTCGGGTGAAAAGCCATGACTAGTGAAGTTCAACAATTTCAGGTTTGAAGCAGTTACTTATTAGTGGTATTTTATTATGGTTGTGGAATATTGTGAATTGACTGAAGTTAGAAATGAAAACCAATAGATCCCGGTTTTCTGGTCTAAAAGTTAAACGATCACCATGAGACCTGAAGGTCCCAGATTCAGTCCCAGGTTAGATTGTAGACGAGCACCACTGGAAAGTCCTACACTAGGACGAGACACATGTTCAATAATTCCTGATTTTTGACGGTTATCTACAATCAATCCATGATGTAAACTATGAAATACAATAATCTTCACAAAATCCCACACTGTATGGTAAACTTGTCTAATATCTAATGTAATAAAATACTGATGTAACAAGTGAGTTTCCATACCATATACTACCATATTACAACTGATGACCAAGATTATATTACCAGTAGACTGAATACTTGATCGACAAGCTATACATGGAGTGCGGGAGTCACTTTATACCAGATACACGATTCAGGACCAAATATAGCGAACTAAAGTATAGACATTATACATTTAATGGTCAATAAGTCGAGTTTCTCTCAGTTCACACTCAATGGTCAATCACATTTTACTTTTTTCGGGATATATTAATGACTGTGATACGAAATAATTTGTTAAATTATATATCTTTAACCTCATTCTTCCTTTATTTTATTGAAAAAAGGAATATACAAAGAAAAACAATGGTAAGATTGAACAACCCAGTAGGAAGTGATAATTTTTGGAATCATTCACTTTTTTCTGTCTCTCTAAATATTCCGATACGCCCAGATTATATAGTAAATAAACAAAAGAATAAGGATGATATGTATGACAAAACAAATGCTTAGGTAATGATTAAAACCGAACACTTGAGCTATAGGTAAATATTATTATTATTATTATCACTATTATGATTAGTATTGACTCATTAACCAGACACAAGTTAGTATACTTGGCTTTCAGTCACAATCTAAATGTACGCACTAATAAAACTAACCAATTACCTAAGTCGAAGTAGGTGGAGAGAGGGGTTCGAGAACCTGAGACTTAGGGATTAAAAGGTGAATGTTTTAGCCATGAAGTCATGCCTCCGATAAGTAAATAAATGCATAATGTGGTAAACAATGCTTGATAAATTACTTAATAGTCATATATTACCATTATTATTACTAATCGGTTCACATAATTTCACAACAACAACTTATTGATGGTCGATATGTACACAGGTTAATACATTCATTCCTATCATAACCTACGTGAAATAATGATAAATAAACAAAGTTGGTAACCTGAGAAAAATTACCGACTAGTTGAAAAGTCAGTGACAACGATATTTAATCATGAAATAATGTAGTATACAAAAACATTATAGATGTTGAGATTAGTTCAAATAATAAATTTGATATAGGTTAGGCTGGTCATTCATCCACTTACTTTTATTCAATATCTATATCCAATTGTTCAAAACTTATATTGCATGTAATTCGATGCTAAAATTCTGACAACTTCACCCAAAATAATATGAACTATTTTTACTAACTACTGATGAATCATGTGGTCTGTGCGCTGATATTTACCAATCAGTAATGAGTAATTGAATAATTTAAGGTTTTTGGGATGTGTATTACGTAGGCTTAGTTACCATCTATCACAACATAAAGCGCTGGGTGATATCGGAGAAAGTTAGAAAAAAGCTAGTGTTTGATCATGTTTACTAACACTAATAACATCACTTTGGTATTTTTACCTTGATGGCCTTATCTTAGAATCCGGATATAGTGTGGTAATTTAAGCTGATCCCTATTTGGTTCCTACAATGTTTATGATTGATCAAGTGAAATATGAGCTTTTAAGAACACCAATACATATGTTAAAAACTAATGAATTGTTACTTTCATTCAAAAGTCACTAATTACGCATATTTGACCAGCTCGTGGACTAACGTTTGGTATTGTTACAACCTCAACTCAGCCCTCTCGCACTTTAGCAAATTAAAATTTATCTGAAGAGCTTTGTTTGATTAATAGGTTGTATTCAGTATGGATTTATTTCATTTGATGTACCACTGAGAATTAGGAAACCTTGAAATCCTGTTTCGTTGTAGTATGGGACTTCTCATTAGTGTATAACTTCCTATTGAATTACAACACAGTTATTTTAATGGTCAAGTATTGGAAGCGAGACTTAAAGGTTTTCGGTTCGATTGTTGGTAGAATCATATGTGAGCACTTTTGAAGAGTCCCATACTAGGACGGAATAGTACTTTAGTAATAACTGATTTTCGATTATATCATAACTGAGATCAATCGGTGATGAATACAATCTACAATTAATTAAATCTAGTTAAAAACGAAAATTTCACCATAAACATATATGTTTGGAGATTTAAAACATTTAACAAATAATTTTATATAGCTTACAGAAGTGATAACTGATAACGAACCGCTGAAAAACCATGAGAATATACGTAATTGCTCAGCTACTTGTAGAAATGTTTTCTTGATATAAATAAGAACCAAAAGTAATGAAAAGTTAGACGTGAAAAAAGAAAGATACAAATATACAAGGACAATACTTGACACTTTCGCTTCACTATGATATACTAATTCTATGGATAACATCCTGTGTAAATCGGTTATGAAATGTAAGATGAAATAGTATATGATTTCAATAATCTAGAAACACTTTATAATTGTAATTATTTAACATTGAAAGAAGAAAAACAATACCAGTTAAATATATCACACAAGAATTCTCATCATACATACTGTTGATTAGAGTTGGAAGTGTATACTATTGCATCCTAACCTAATAGTAAAGCGCTTATTACAAGGTCTAAAAAAAGATTATGAGTTCAATCCGTAGTAGAGTCGTGAGTGAGTGTTACTAAGGGATCCTATACACTAAGACAAAACATGGTCGATAGCATTCGATCTGCACTAAATAAGGACTTGACACACATGACATTGATCACCACCCAGTGATCAATCAATTGTGATTACATCTCAGTCCTACAGGAGGTCAGTCGCGGCCCGGATAGCTTAGTGGTAACGTCTCTGACTGTGGAGCTGAGTGATGCGGGATCGAACCCGCCAGGGAGCACCAGTTCCCTCAAGATTACAGGTACACCTTGCTGACGAGTGACATGTAGCACGAAACCCGGGCCCAGGGTTTCCTGTCGACTACCTCCAACCACCATCTAAAGACAAGACATATTTCCAGTCCGCACTGATTTTTAAAAGTACCTAAAGTTAGATAAAATTCTTGTGACAAATACCACATATCACAAATATCAAGGTGTAAAAACAGGCAGAAATTAAAAATAAGAGAGAAAGAATCAGATTACTTCCTATTAAACTTATTGTTAATTGTTTTTAAGATACTAGAACACTGAATAAGTAACGCTGATATTACGTGCAGGGTACTAGACAGAGACAAAAAATAGATTGGTGAAGTGAATATTAATTGTGGAAAGATGGTTCAGTGGTTAAGACTTTCGACTTCCAGTCACTAAGTTGCACATCTGAACCACGCTCCATCTGCTTCGGTTTAGGCACCGAGGTAGTATCACTAGCCCTCACACTTTAGTGTGATTTGAAGGCAGGTACATTAGTCTTTGCCTAGTAAGTGACTTGAATAATAATATAGAACAGAGTGGAATACTGATGAGTCAGGATTCAATGGTATATATATCTAATTTCAACCAATTCGTGATATTTCGCAACTCTCTTCTATCGCCTGAAGTGAGTGATTGTTTCATATCCGATTGAACTCAAACAGTCATGGTTTCCAAAATTGTCCAACTTAGACTGGTTCGTGACCTCAAAAACATTTAGCAATCCCAACGGACCACTATACTGACAATAATAGTAATAATAATGTCACTAATAACCACAGTAATAGTATTATCGTAGAATGAAATCATCATGCAACTTTAATAGAGAGGGAGTTCTGAACCTAATAATGATCGCATCTTTGGTAATAAGCAATAAATCTCAATTCATACAATGTCGCTGAACACACTATGAAACCAATGAGTATGTAAAGATCAATGTTAAGGTTTCAAATTTTTGAGAATGCGTTTTCACAGCACAATCAAGAAGCTCTTATATAACTTATTACGATGCATAGGCTTTGTTATGTGAACGTATATTGATAGACACAGTTCACGGTAATATAAAACGATAGTGTTTTTTCGCAACTTTGAACAAACAAATGTTAGACCGTCATTGAAAACCTGGAAGCATTGGACGTCCGTATCTTCCTAGTATGGAACTCCGTAGAAGTGCGCACCCACGACCCCGCACACAGGAATTGAACCCCAGACCTTCGGTTTTTGGTGTGTCCTCCAGGTTATGTGCTTCAGTGTTAGACGACTAAAGCCAATTGACAGAAAGACTCGAATCCAGATTCTAACAAATTGAAACTCGTGAATTCCTTTCCAATCGCCTTCAAAAGACCACATTGCAACTTGATCGATCAATCAGTAGCTTTGAAAATCAACGAGTAATCATGATGAAGATTGAACATTTCTGTGTCACTGTGACGAATTCTGAAACTACCATCACCTACCATCTCTAGCCATTGGTTACGAAAAACCGCGCGGACCTCAACCAAGTAGTCTGAGCATAGCAACATGGCACAGTTCAACGATTAATCATTTTATGGACAGATCCTACATCATCGTTTGTTCATCCCTAGTCTCCTTACTCCGACGCTAGCCAGTATTTTGAGTCGGACATATTTACTACATTTCCCAATCACCTCGACCGATAAAGATTTGCAGCCCTGTCAACAGATTTTTCGTTTTTTTCGGTACCCAATGTTCAACCCCAAGTAATGACCTTAAATATACCCGGACAACACTTCAAAAACACCTATGACTAAATACTTACACTAGGAACGTCCTCTACACCTAGAGGTTCTATTTCATAGCCATAGGTTAAAACAAGATAACTACTAAGCAGTATCGTCCTCCCCTAAATGAGACTCCGAAGATAGGCAAAGTAAAGATGTTACATAATACTGTTTCGTCATTGTCGACACTGTTATAATCAATGGAATTATGTTTGATTAATAATATGCTCTTTAATTAAAAAAGTATAAGATCTCTTACGACCAAAACATATGATAAATATTCACCAAATCTTACCTCTAAAATAGAATTAGCTGGTTTAATTAGGAAGAAAAATGGTTCATCTGAAGATAATTTTTTTAAACGTTCTTCAAATTCATGACTTCCTTCAAAATTCTTTACTGCTGGTCTATGGAGAGAAAAGAAAGCACTTTAAAATAAAAATGTAGAATATAATTAAACCATAATTTTAGGAAAAAACGGCGACAGTCAATCAGTACAATGGTGTGGACAATAACTAGCTAATTACTCGAAATATTTCTCGGAGAGTGAACTTACTGGCTTTTGTATCGTTAGATACCTGTGGATTTAACTCACAAGAATCAACTGTTATCTATGGCTTCAAGTTAATTATCATCCTTTTAAAAGCTGACGACCAGACAAAGGTCTCTCATTCACGTCACTAATAGAAAAAAATAGACAACTGGAGAGAAGTTGAAAGCCAAGGAAGTACTCCATTAAATTCGTCCATTCAACGTTTTAGTTGCGCTGTATGAAAGCAGTTTATCACGCTCATTTTTTCAGAAAGTTATTTAACTGCTCACATTTCAATCCCAGTATTCTTTTATAAGTCTAAGCAACAATCCGAAAGTAGTATATCTGTCATCCATTTTACTTTTTTGACTACCACTGCTCACGATCAAACCTCTGTATCATTTTTGAAGTACGCAAAGGTTAGTTTTCAAGTTCCTATTAACTCACTAGAAGTTAACAAAATGTGTAGACGTCTCACAAACTTTTTACTTAGAATATTTACACACGTCAAGGTTGATTTTTTATGACATTTAAACTTAATCCAGGCTGATACAAGTTAGATAGCGTGGTTATACTTCAATATAAGCGTCATCAATTCCACCTGCTGTGATTTTTCTGAGACTAACATTTCCTAAATAACTGCAACATAAGGAGATAACCTCTCTTGAAAATCTTGGACGGGAAACTAAATACTGATGCCCTTGTTAATATAAGAGTGAGACTGCAGGACCCAGAAGCTGATCATACATCAAGCAATTGTGACATTTATATGCTAACTAGTTTTCAAAGATACAATAATCTACAATTCTCGAACCCCAAACAAATAACTCAAGAATCAACACGAAATAAAAGTTTCAAGGCTAATTTGATCACATAAATCATGAGTTACTGATTATTAACAACCTTGAGGTTGAAAATTAGTTATGAATGACGCTTCATTAGTCAGATCATAAAAGAGTAAAAATAAAGTATTAAAATCTACTGGAATTTTATGAAGAGTTGATTGATTTAAATGATTGCAGTAAACATCCAGCTTTACTGAACTTTTAAAGGTTAATTTCCAATGCTTCGCAACATGACGTTCATAATTACTGAATTGTAGGTTAACTCTTTACCCCCTCACATCACATCGCCATCACTCAGTTTGGGTAAAAGATAGGCATTATAAGATCTTAAGAACAATTTCACTCAGTCATAAATTTCGTGAAAAGAAGCCAACTACTTTTCAAAAAAAGTTAGTATCCCTTACGACTAAAGTGATTTGAGTGTGAAAATGTCATCATTTAAAAGCTAGATTTACAACTAACGAGAATCTGGGTGACAATATGAAATATTTGTGTTTAACCTTAATAAACCTACTTTAATCTTAATATCGGAAATGGTGATGTCTCAAAGTCCAACCAATCCATAGCTAAATACAAAAACTAATATTTAGAAAATAAATATAGCTAATAGCCGGGTAGTGAAGCGAACTATTAAACAAATTAAATTATATTGACCAGGGCAAGAGGAACAATTTGATGTTAAATTGTCAGTAGGATATCCTAGACCTAAGATTCATGAAAGTTGGTATCCGTCAGTAAAGTGTACCTACTATCCCGTGGAAACTAATATTCTGTGTGGCATTCGAACCTGTGTTACTTAGCGTTATAGTCTGAGACGTCACCATTAAGCTATACGGACCGCGATTGAGACATTTACGAGTAATTACTCATTGATTAGTGGCCAGTATCATGTCCGTCTGGTCTATAAACAACCTGTTCTTATAGTGAAACACGGAATTCAAACGAAACATTATGAGATTTCACTAACACATAGACACAAACAAAATCTAATAATTTAAGGCTATAGTATTTATAGATTAACAGACGTAAAATTGAAAAAGTAAACATACCCATTAGCTCTTTGCGCAAATGTAACAAGACCATGAACAGTTCGATCACCGATAAATGTATATGATACTGTGCCATTAATACTGAAATGATCAAAAATATATGAACACAAGGGAATTGAAAAGATTTAATCAATTACGACAATAAAAACGTAGAACCCGGTAAATATACATATCAGTTCAAGTTTTCAAACCACACCAACACAGAGAGATGAAACTATTAAGACAAACCCCAGAGTAGTAAGAGTAGTAATAGTATCATCAATAGTGATGGAAAAGATTGGATCTAAAAAAGAGAAAAGGCATAAGATGTCAGGACTCAGGTTTTAAGGGAAGACGACGAGTGGATGCACTTCTGCGATTACAAACGATTTCTATCTGTCATACAAACTTAGAGACCGACTTTGAAACTGCAGTCACTTTTTCTGGGATATTATCAATCCAAAATTGAAGAAATTTTGAAGTTCAGCAATATCAATAACCTTTGCAACCAGTAATCAAACTGTTCCTACTGTCGCCCAAGCAGTGACTTGATCCAGTCACTCTGGAAAAAACATACTCTAAATTGTCCTTCTGTCACAACTGAAACGACTTGAGAGTTAACTTGAAGCAAATATCACCTGAAATGAAAATTGCAGATCATCCCCGTTACTACTGTTATAACTTGACAAAAACACTAGTACGGCTAATCATCACAGCTATGGATACAACTGGTTACTTGATATTACATAACTGCACAAAGACTAATACGGTTCCATGCAAGACACCAGACAAACATTTACTATGCACCTACAACAAATCTACAACTGATCCAACCACTGATCAACCACTACGCCGAAGATAAATTTAGGTATATACGATTTTCGTTTCTGGTCAATACTGGACTTTAAACGTGTTGAACTGGATAGTATTTGATACATGTTAAAATCAATAAATTAACGCATGTATAAAATTTACAACATCAACAAATTAAACTGCTTTAACTAACAAATACAACTGAACTACTGAGTTATGTATATGCTTCTTAATAACATACACTTATTCGTCCCACATCTTATGTTGATGAAGAGTGACTAACTGATAATAAACTAGCCAATTAAGTAACAATATGAATAGGTCTTAAATACAAAACAGCAGCTATCTGAGTATTAGACTTTTTATGTAGTCAACGTGTATTCCAGTTTGTTAATTTTATACGTGAAAAATACACTAGGTTTTGAATGGATTTCTATGAACGAAACAAAAAGACAGATGAGTTATTAATTATTATGACAAATAAAATTATGTGCTCACTAATTACTAACTTTGAGAGAAGATTTCCGGAGTTCCGGTTAGAAGTCATGACCAATAGAGTTCAGTCACGCCAGATGTAAGGTACTCACCAAGGGCAATGGAAAATGGTCGCATATTACCGTGGACTGATTGGAGTCAGACTTGTGCACCACTGAATGCCGACTAGGCAGTTTTCAAGTTAAAAGTTAACTAGCAATCGAAAGCCCTGGGTTCGAGTCCTAGTCGCAGGGTCGTGGATGAGCACTACTGAGTCTCATACTAGGATGAAGCAGTCATCCAGTTCTCCTATATTTTTGATGATTGTCTAGCCTACATTAGTTCGTGATCCTAATAAAATCCAACAATTTCCACAACCACATAGTGATTAGGATTATATGAATTAAGTTTAAGATAAAAATCTTAAAACACACTCACTACTTAATTGTTGGGAAACCTCGCACATCGAACATCTTGGCTATTCCGGTGTATATTGTGGCGTCAAGTCTAGCAACTTTGATTGAAGGTTCCGTGTGAAGTAGTATCCTGCTGGCTTCTTCGTATGTACCGGCCAAACGGCGACAGAATCCACACCAAGGAGCATAAAACTAAAAGTTTTAAATCTATCTGTTGTGGGACAATTACCTGGACAAGCCAAGGACCCTTGTCAATAAACTCAATGAATCTAAAAAGTATTAATGTTTAATAAATTCAAATACTATATGAATACCTGCTATCCAGTTCGAATACTTCACATCTGACATCGAGTAATATAACTACAACTCAGTTAAGAGGTGAAATAGAAACAACCTGTTAATATCCAGAACACAGAAATCAGTATCATAAGTATGGTGTAGATCCAGTAGTTTGTAGTTTATAAGTGGTATATGATATCACTCAGAATAGTTAAAATAGCTTTATCCACTAATATCTCACACCTATCCAAACAAGAAGAACAAGAATAAAGCAAATCAACAGTCTATTTAGTACATTTAAATATGAACAAATTCACCTACAAAATGTGTATGTTAAATTTACGATTTCTGATATAAAGCGGTTAAAGTATTTACCTTCTAAACATAAAGGTGAGAATTAAAAATTCTCGTTTTCACAAGTCATGTTAGAGGTGTAAAAATATTAGTGCTATTGCAAAACCTGTGATTTATAGTCAAATATGCAAAGGTTTAATTGGTTACTTAGCAACTCACAGATATGTTTAGACTTCTGTAACTGCACAATTAAATTATAGCCACTTTTATCACACTCATGTGTAGCCTATTTTTGTCTTAGCACCTCTGTCCATATTATGTGTTATTCTAGCCATGTCAGGTACCTTGTGACATTCCTGTGTACTTCTGTTATCAATAACCTGAGTAATTATATTTATGTGCTTTTATATGGCCTTGCCTTATGTGCCTGTCATCTACGTTTCAAATGGTTATCTTTAATTTATAAATAGAACATAGAGGTTATCTGAAAAGCATTCCTCAAAGGTACTATCCCCGTACAGTAGTTCACAGGACTGCTTTCGAGCAACTGCGAAAGTTGCTGGCAACTTTTCAAAACGCTAACTTGACGCTGGCTACTTTTGACCAATTATAGCCTGTACCAATAATTGGGACTGTAATGTGACCAACCCAGTGCGGATCCATATGTCATTTAACCTTCTGCAAGGACGCCATTGAGATGTTTGTTTTGAATTACACATATCTGGACGATAATTTATAGTCAAAAAAGATTAAAATAATTAAGAGAACAAGAACTTAGTCGATAACTGATGCTCTATCGATACACAAATCGGTGTAAAATCACCTCAAATAAGATCATCATTGCTAGAAATAGCACAGGCCACTAAGCTTTCTGTCTTTTTCAAACTGAAGCTGAGACTGAAACTTATCACATCTTGCTTTCCCTGACACTTCAACAAAAAGTAATTCATATACTACGGTTTTCGAGGTCAAGCTTGACATTTACCTGCACTCTTTCGTAAAGACTAACTTTATCGCTAATTTATGGGCTGAAAACTACTTCATACTACATCTTAAATGGTGAATACTAACTTAATAGTTGAATCACTATCATGAGCCTGAAACAACAAAATTTCAGCATACTTTAAAACTATCTAAAAGTCAGTCCCCAAACTTTAGAACTATCCTAAGAATATCTTACGGCAAGTATATATATATATATATATATATATATATGGGGGGGAGAGAAGACGTAATTAGACTCAACATTGATAAAAGTCATACATTAAAATTCGAGGAAGAATTAAGAAAACAAAAACGGCCCACCACCGTAGGAAACAGGCAAATTTTCGGCTGTATTATATAAGTAAAAGTAAAACATTAGTGATCATAGACTTAATAAAACCCGTCAACTTATAATGAGGTTTCTAGAATGTTTCCAATGGATTATAGCGTTGTAGGATACAGAAACCTTTGTGATCGGTAGGTAATCGGAGAGAAGAAAACGTAATCAAGACGAATAGCCCACCAAGAATGAAGAACAACATAGGACGAAGAATACTAAGTCTAAGACCACCTATGTACATAACCAAAATACGCTATCAACAAGGTCACACTACGAACCAAGCGCTATAATTCGTCAAGGACGTACGGTTCGAATGATTCAAACGGTTGGGGACGGAATAGAAGAAGCTTTCGCTTAACGGGCTTCCGTGCCCAGTAGCATTGGATCATCAATATCTCCGGGCAGGAACCTAGGTATATCAGCGATAATAGGGGAAGAAGGAAATTGATAAATCATAGTAAGATATTATCCTTAGGCCTTAAGAATAGGTCATAATGCACAACAATCGATCAAGGCATAGTTTCGTTCCCGCTCTTTGATAAGAAATCTTCTGAGGGTAGCCTCTATGGGCGTGGTGATATTCTGGTAGGCTGTTTATATTGGTGTGCCTTGGATTACCTAATACGTTGTATGCCATAATCAGATCTCTTATTCGCATAAAGTGTGGACTTGAGTTTGACACAACCGATCAGATTTCCTTTGGGTTTCTCATATAACTCTAAATCTCTGTATTGTCTGCATAGATAAATGCCGCAGGGCTAATTTTGTCTTAATGGTCATTAATAAAGACTAAGAAGAGGAGAGGACTTAAGATTGTCTTCTTTTAAACTCCTGATATTGACACCCGCCAGATCAATGTAACAATTGCCGTGTTTTCATAGAGGTTTCAACTGGTGGTTGAGAATGAACACAGATAAAGATCATGGCCATTTGCATCAAGAAATTGTGCGATAAATGCACAATCGACTAGTTAGAAACTTCAGCTTTAATGCGTCATTTTATGCTTCTTGATAGTATTCTCAGATAATAAAGTTAACAGGCTTCTAGCAAACAAAGCGATATATCCTTCAGTAATACTAGAGGTATTAATAAAGGCGTCGGATCAGGTGTTTCTGGCTGTATATCATAAGGTCCTTAAAAATAAATGGGAAAAATATGAGGAGCAAAATAGACAGTGTTCGTTACTAGTGGTGGTGACATAATTAAGGTATGTTTACTTAGACCTATTTAATCTTATTAGGTCCACTTTTATCTAAGTGTATTTCCACAGGTTAAAGAAACAAGGCATGAGTATGGCAGCAAATTGATAAGGGATGGTATAAATAGAGGAGATCCTAAAGGGCTGAAAGTTTGAGATAATGTTGATCTCAAAGATGTACTAAGGAAAACACAGCGTTTGTGTGCACAAATGAACTCTCCATGGTAGTGATTATTACTCCTTTGTATGATTACAACTTTTATAAAGTTGAGTCAACTCCTTGTTAGCGTAATTGTCCAGTTTGATTTGCACTTGTATTTCACGGCAAAAAGTGAAACCGATTCAAGGTTACAATTGCGAGTCAAAGAGATATTCGGTATAGGAATATAATATCAATACCACTGATTAGTCGTATCCTACTAGACCATAAGGAACTGCAAGTAAACAAAATATTTTACCCTACAAGCGTGAACGGGCCGAGGTTTTCTCCCCCTTATCGTGTTTGCTGGTCAGGAAAATCACACTCCCTCCTTTTGTGATTTTAGACTCTTACGTTTATGGTATATTTAAACATGGCTTTAATCTACGCCCAGATTCTCACATCTTGTTGGAATAAATTGTCTCCACCAATTCCATGTTACAAGTAAATCAGATAGCTAAGGCTTCTCTATGATAGGTTAGACATCCATTTTACATATTACACTGATGTTAAGTTAACCAATGGTACAAATTAAGAAACGCTCGTCAGATGCTTTTGTAGTTTGAAGATGGTAAAGACATATAGATGAAATAAAAGAGTTTACGGTTGCAAAATCTATGAGTGAGACGATGATTAAATGAGAAGAAAAATATTTGGATTCTAATACATTTAGAACATCAAAACTTTTTAATGAGGACAATATGAACTGGAAGGAACTCACAATAAGTCATGATAATATGAGCTTCTTATGATCGACCACAGTTAACCAGCAATCATACGTCTGGTGATTTATCTGCCTAATTGAAATGGAAACTTCATAGGACTTCGTGGAAAAAGTGTTGCAGCTTTAAACATTATGCAGACTTCAAACACGAATGTGAGGGGTGGCCGGATATCAGTAGTGAGAGAAGGTAAACCAAATGTTTCGTAACTTTGTTGTACATAAATTGATGACAATGATAGTCCGATATATTCATAACCGGTCTAAATATTAAGCGGGCCATGAGATGTGCACCGAGAATAGGTGGGAGTGCTGATAAAGATTGACGAGGCTTTTTGGGAACATAAATAGTGTTTTTATCCCTTCAGAATTGATGAGTATCACAGTCACAGTTAAGTATTGATAGCCTGTTCCATAATAAACTGTAATGCACCGTCGAAAGCTTACAACGCGTCGGCTTTTAATGTTTTGCAGTTAATAGTGTATATGCGTTGTTACTGAGTTTGTACGCAGGGTTATAGATCGTGATTGGACAGGAGGTTAGCAACGAAAGTTCATGTGCTAATTTCCAGAGAAATATTAGATTATTGCTTAGTCGACGGCACTATAAAGGTTTTAGGGGAGGTACTTACACCTAGGAGTGAAGTCGAGACTGATGTGACATCCTAACAGTAGACATGTGAAGCGTTCTTGGACATCTACTCGTGTCATGTCTGAGGTATTCATATGTAAGAAGACAAACCACTAACATTCAGGGGAGGTTCACATGCATGTTTTGAGAAGGGTAGGTTTGGTCCCACTTATGAAGAAACTCTTCATCATGAAACCCATTTGCCGTCTAAATTCAGAAGCAATAGAGGTCGCATGTTTTTTGAAATTTAGGCTTTCTCTGTAGTCAGTAAATAGGTTGTGTACTGATTTGAGTGCACGAACTCTACTTTTACCCATGTAAAGTTGTGGTGTAGTGAACGAGGACGTGTAGTGGCATTGGACCATAACCACACAATCCTCAAAGCTGAATACGAGATTACTCGAAAAATAGATATTCAATATTTAACGCGGAGAAATACCTAACGATGGAGAAGGCGTGAACAAGGAATTGAATGAATGGGAGTTGGCCGAATGGCATGGCTCGGCCATGCAGGCGTGGTTCCTGCTGAATGTTACCTTATGTCTTTTATTCATATTAAATATATTTTTCTATCTCTAGCCTAAGCTTGTCCTCCATCATGTATTGGTAGTTGTTACGATACAGTGAGTTGGTGTAGACGATGATGTGACTTCCACGTAAGAGCTTATAGATTAGGCAGTTACATCATGACAAATCTACGATTTTAGGATTAGGTCTATTATTAGGGTAGTACTAATATCATGGTAGACCATAATTATACATTGGTAAGTCCGACTAAGGAAACGCAACCTATTATTGTTAATCCTTATATCCACTTTAACCTTCTCGATCGATTTTATATTTATGTAAACCTATTATTCTAACGGTCCTCTGAATAATGCTCACTTGTGTTATCGTAATGTTATACTGATTAGTTCTCATAACACTAGCTCAATCGATAATAAAAACTGGTCGTCCATATTAACTACTTAGCTTTGATGGTGCGTTAACAAGCTTTAATAGCATTTACATGCTTCAGTGACATAGAGTTGTTTAAACATCAAGCTCTAACGGCCCGACCAACAACGATGGCGACGCCGCTAACCTTCTGGCTGAACATTACTCCCAGACATTTCAACCGACCGACATTAACTTTACTGATGGCAGTTTCGTTTGCGATTCCACAGGACTTTCCGAAGTGAACCTAAGCGCTGACTTGGTGTTCCGTAAACTGCAGCACTTAAGATTAGACACTTCTCCTGGCCCAGACATGGTCCATTCCGCCATACTGAGGGAAGCAGCCTCAATCTTGGCAACGCCGCTTAGCGTGATGTTCTCACACTCGCTAAGCCAAGGCAAACTACCGAAAAATTGGAGGCTGGCTCACATCACACCAATTTTCAAAGGAGGTCGACGCAGCGAACCTTCAAGTTACCGACCGGCGGCTGTTCTCTCCATACCCTCAAAAATCATGGAGTCCCTGATGTGCGATGGTACAAGTGACTATTTACTGTCCTTAAATTTCTTCTCACCCCAACAGCATGGTTTCACGAAAAGTTGCTCTCGTATTACCAACCTGCTGACTGCGGTGGACAGATGGACAAGCATCCTTGATCACGAGGGGAAGGTTGATATCATCTACCTAGATTTCTCAAAAGCTGCTGATAAAATTAACCATACATGTCTTATCAATAAGCCCAAACGATTGGGTATCAGACCACTTCTAATCGATTGGCTCACTTCATACCTGAAAAATCGACATTTTACGGTCAGGGTTAATTTCACTTTATCTCAGGCTATGGAATGTCCTGGTGGGGTTCCTTAGGGCTCAGTACTAGGACCTATTCTCTTCTTGATTTATATAAATGATCTTCCTCAACAGGCATTGTCAGACTTATTACTTTTTGCCGACGACGTGAAACTTTGGGGAGAGATACGCAACCAAGACGATATACAGGCACGTCAGGAGGATCCGATTCGACTTCAAAGTTCGGCAGACGATAACGAACTTACCTTTAACACTTCAAAGTGTAAAGTAGTCCGTCTGCGACATGTCGCAGACTACAGTAATAACCTAGGTAACTCCTCTCTAGTAGTATCCCAAGTCGAAAAAGACTTAGGAGTCTTGGTGCCCTACGACTTAAAGTCTTACGCTAAATGTGACAAAAATGCCTTCCGAGCAGACCTTGCACTGGTAACACTGAAGCACATTTTTGGCCAGTTTGAAGGAAGAACTTTCCATACAATCTTCAATAGTTTTATCCGTCCCCATTTAGGGTACGGAAACATAGTATTTCCCCCTCACTCCAAAAGGATAAGGACACCCTGGTGCGTATCCAACGGCGAGCCACGAAATCAGTGAGAGGACTCAAATTTAAACCCTACGAAGAGCGCTTCCATTCACTTAACCTTTACTCATTAGAGTATAGACGTCTTAGAGATGACCTTCTGATGGCTTATAGTATCCTCAACACTTCTGGACATCCTCTCAAACACCTACTTAAGCTTAGTCCCAACACTAACCTAAGAGGTAACACCCAAAAACTGGAGACACAACATAGCAGAACGGACTGTAGACACAACTTATACTCCTTAAGAGTTGTCAAATGCTGGAATTCGCCGCCGGCCGAGCTAGTCCAAGCGACTTCCCAGGTGTCCGTTAAGAAGCAACTTGATCTATTCGTAAGGACTAAGGATAGTATCGCACTATGATTTATTAATTTCTTTTCCTGTTTTACTGTTAACATACCTAGGTTCCTGCCTGAAGGATTTGGTGATCCCCTGCTAATAGACACGGAAGTCTGTTAAGCGAAAGCTTCTTCTATTTTGTCCACAACCATTTGAACTATTTAGCGAATATGACCTGTAAATAACGTAAATATACATTGTCTAACAATGCAGTCAAGGACTAAATAGTTATCTGGATCTAATTCTCAGTGTTCCTTCACTTAACACCTCATTCTGTTTTAAACTATGCACTATCCTGTAATATGTTTTCTTCCGACCAGTGCCTGCATAATTTTATATTCTCGAGTTCGATTGCCAAACAACAAGGATGCCACTACTCCAAAAACATACGGTGAGTTTCAGCTATAAGTGTTCTGCAGTCATAAGGTCATTTTAGATGGCTCGCTCAATGGTAACCACACAATTATCTGGATTCATTCAATTGTTCTGATTCGAGCAAGTGACAAAAACGTAAGCAACACCAAGCACCCTGGAGTTAATTGCCATGCTGCGTGTTTTATTCTGGATACTTTTGGATCATTACTACTCCTCACGAATGGCGTTATAGGTGTCGTCTACTGAATAATCAAACTTTCAAAATAATGCAGGCGAGTTCAACTATTTTACTAGATGATTTTTTTGTACTTAAAATGTATATCTTTTCCAGTTGCTTTCGCCACATATTTGTAAATGTCACCAGGCTAAATGCATGAACTTCTTATGGAAAGTTTATAACGCGTCATATTCCTGCCTGAAGTTTCACAAGCAGTCTTGACTTTAAAATTATTTTTGTGGTCATGCTCATCATTTTTAAATTGTCATATACGTCAACAACCTGCATGTTAACGTGGCCCGTACATATGTTACACTATATCTTCATGTCTTCTGAATTTAGAATTCATCTGAATCGCCCTTAACATTTATCGACAAACCCATCATAGCCGTTGTTGTTAATCGTATTTGGGTTTATGGATTGGTTTATCATATTAGAAGCCTAAAATGCGGACATAGTTTAGATAATAAGATTACAAATTTAGGTACTATCAACTCCACTAGTAAAATAACTAAATCCTCAGGTAGCTGTTGGCTAAACAAACGTTTAAAATCAAAACTCCGGAGCCTACTAAAATTAACGCTAGACTAATACTTTCGAATTGAAATTTATAAAATCATAAGGTAGCTCTGACTCTTTAACGCTACAAATTTCTGATAATTTCGAATCACCTAAAGCAACAATACCTATTTTTCTACTGGCTAATCCTCAATCAACACCATAACTAGTTAAACGTAATAGTTTCAGGATATCGTCATAAAGCATTGTCAAGACTTGACAATCACGTAATATGATTGATAAAATTAGTTAAACTATTAACAAAATCGATCGGCAAATTGACTTATAATTATCACTACTGTTATTTTTTTTAACTCCGCCTGGAGTCCCTCCGGGGGCTACTGCCGGTCCCAAGCCCGGATAAAGGAGGAGGGTTGGGCATGGGGTTAGCGTACCCATCCCGTAGAAAACTAACTCGCTAAAAAACGCTAACTAGAAAAAATTATTCAAACCTTTTAAACTCTGCCCCGAGAGTCAGAAGGTCTTCATTTAGAAGAATTATGACGCCTCATGATGAAAGCCGAATTCCTTCGGAAGTTACGAGGCCGATGCCCCTTCTGACAACCAGAGCGACCATTTATTTAGGTACATGGAATGTTCGTACAACGTGGGACACCGGAAGAGCCTTCCAAATTGCTGCAGAAATGAGAAGATACAACCTAGAGGTACTTGGGATCAGCGAAACACATTGGACACAAGTTGGACAACAACGACTAACTACAGGAGAGCTCCTGTTATACTCCGGCCACGAAGAAGAAAATGCACCACATACACAAGGAGTTGCATTGATGCTGTCCAAACAAGCGCAAAAGGCACTCATAGGATGGGAATCTCATGGACCAAGGATCATCAAAGCCTCGTTTAAAACAAAGAAAGAGGGCATTTCAATGAACATCATCCAATGCTATGCGCCTACCAACGACTACAATGAAGACGCTAAAGATCAATTCTACAATAGGCTGCAGTCAATCGTCGAGAAGTGCCCAACAAAGGACCTGACTATTCTGATGGGAGATTTCAACGCCAAGGTTGGAACGGACAACACTGGATATGAAGACATCATGGGACGACACGGACTGGGAGAAAGAAACGAAAATGGTGAGAGATTTGCAAACCTATGTGCCTTCAATAAGCTGGTCATAGGCGGCACCATATTCCCACATAAATGCATACACAAAACCACATGGACTTTACCGGATCACTCTACACAAAACCAAATCGACCATATTTGCATCAACAAAACGTTCAGGAGGACTATAGAGGACGTGAGAACCAAGAGAGGAGCTGATATAGCATCAGATCATCACTTACTGGTCGCCAAGATGAAATTGAAACTCAAGAAGCACTGGACAACGGGGCAGACAGTATCACAAAAGTTCAATACGGCCTTTCTCCAGGATACTAACAAACTCAACAAATTCAAGATAGTCCTCAGCAACAAGTTCCAGGCCTTTCATGATCTACTCAATGGAGAAGGAACTACTGTGGAGAGCAACTGGAAGGGGATCAAAGAGGCAATCACTTCAACATGTCATGAGGTCCTGGGTCACAAGAAGCACCACCACAAGGAATGGATCACTGTTGATACACTGGATAAGATTCAAGAAAGAAGGAACAAGAAGGCAGCGATCAATACCAGCCGAACAAGAGCAGAAAAAGCCAAGGCACAAGCAAGGAAGGCAAGGTAATCACCAACATTGAAGAACAACAAAACAGGTGGGTAGAACACTTCAAAGAACTCTTGAATCGACCAGCTCCACTGAACCCACCCAACATCGAAGCAGCACCCACGGACCTCCCAATCAATGTTGGCCCACCAACAATTGAAGAAATCAGCATGGCCATCAGACAAATCAAGAGTGGCAAAGCAGCAGGACCGGACAACATTCCAGCAGAGGCACTAAAAGCAGACGTAGCGGCAACTGCAAGGATACTCCACATTCTCTTCAGCAAAATTTGGGATGAGGAACAAGTACCAACAGACTGGAAAGAAGGACTTCTGATCAAAATACCGAAGAAAGGCGACCTCACCAAGTGTGATAACTACAGGGGCATCACTCTTCTCTCAATACCGGGAAAAGTCTTCAACAGGGTATTGTTAAACAGGATGAAGGACTGCGTAGACGCCCAACTTCGTGACCAACAGGCAGGATTCCGTAAGGATAGATCGTGTACAGACCAAATCGCAACTCTACGGATCATTGTGGAACAATCAATTGAATGGAATTCATCACTCTACATCAACTTCATTGACTACGAAAAGGCATTTGATAGCGTGGACAGAACAACACTATGGAAACTTCTTCGACACTACGGCGTGCCTCAGAAGATAGTCAATATAATACAGAACTCATATGATGGATTACACTGCAAAATCGTGCATGGAGGACAGTTGACAAAGTCGTTCGAAGTGAAGACCGGTGTTAAGCAAGGTTGCTTACTCTCACCCTTTCTCTTTCTCCTGGTGATCGACTGGATCATGAAGACGTCAACGTCTGAAGGAAGCGCGGGATACAATGGACATCTAAGATGCAGTTGGATGATCTAGACTTCGCAGACGATCTGGCCCTTCTATCCCTAACGCAACAACAGATGCAGGAGAAGACGAACAGTGTAGCAGCAGCCTCAGCAGCAATAGGTCTCAATACACACACAGGGAAAAGCAGGATTCTCCGATACAACACAGAATGCACCAATCCAATCACAATTGACGGAGAAGATTTGGAACATGTAAAAACCTTTACGTATTTGGGCAGCATCATTGATGAACAGGGTGGATCTGATGCAGATGTGAAGGCGCGGATCGGCAAAGCAAGAGCAGCATATTTACAACTGAGGAAAATCTGGAGCTCAAAGCAACTGTCAACAAACACCAAGGTCAGGATTTTCAATACAAATGTCAAGACAGTTCTACTGTATGGGGCAGAAACCTGGAGAACTACAAAAGCCATCATCCAGAAAATACAGGTGTTTATCAACAATTGTCTACGCAAAATACTTCATATCCATTGGCCGGACACTATTAGCAACAACGTACTGTGGGAGAGAACAAACCAGATCCCAGCGGAGGAAGAAATCAGGAAGAAGCGCTGGAAGTGGATAGGACACACATTGAGGAAAGCACCCAACTGCATCACAAGACAAGCCCTCACATGGAATCCTGAAGGTCAAAGGAAAAGAGGAAGACCAAAGAACACATTACGCCGAGAAGTGGAGATAGACATGAGAAAAATGAACAAGAATTGGATGGAATTAGAAAAGAAGGCTCAGGAGAGAGTGGGTTGGAGAATGCTGGTCAGCGGCCTATGCTCCATTGGGAGTAACAGGCATAAGTAAGTAAGTTATTTTTTTTACCTTTATTCACTACAGATAATTACAGTATGTTTTTCTAACAGTCGCTCATTCAGTAAATATCTCAAATCCTTGTCAGTCTAATTGATGGTTTAGCGACACAATCATGCATGCAAGTAATCAGTATAAGCAGTCGAGCGAATCCCCTGCAAACTGAAAACATCAATATCGAATTTAACCCAATACTGACTAAGGTTCAAGCCATTATCATAGACATGAGTTGGGAGTGTACTCCTCTTGGTTACAACTTATGTCCTCCCTGATAATCACATGAGCGTCATTCACTGTTAGTTATCTTGTAAAAACTTATTTAGCCGAATACATCTTGCAGCACATCACCTAGTAATGTAGCATATAGACTTAACTGATTTCAATAACTTATAATCACTATATCTCAATTGAATCGTATTCTGCCTTATGATAAACTGCATACTTGCAACTAACTGGTATGCATCATCAGCCGTCAGGTATAAATATTTTTAAATAGACTATGGCAACTCAGAACATTGAGTCTAGAGCATGTCTCTTACGAATACACTTATGTTTAACGATTTGTTCCTAGCTATCTGTCCAAAATTCACATAGTCATCACTCACGTATTTAAATTTTGTTTTGATAAACATTCATGTGTATTAGTAGTATTACTAAATTATATCACGGTCAAGTAAAAATGAGGTTGAGGAAATCTCCTCGTAACTAAATAAACCGTATCAAACTAACTGGAACACTAGATGGAATTCTCCTCCACGGTAATACTTTTGTTCCTCCAGTTAGCCTACTAACACAGATGCAATTGGAAACCAACTCATATGGACAAATTAATGGCATAATTGTTGTTTGACTTCATAATTTAAACCAAAACTAATACCAATACTAACATTTCTGCAATATTCATTACTTTAATATTTCCAAACACAAAATACTTATTAACCAACGGCTATTAACACGCATCGTTTTATTATTATTGTTGTAATCCCATTTTTTATGGCTCAGATAATCTTCACTCAAATTTTCATTTTAAGCGTGTTAAGCATGAAGGCAGATATTTAAAACTTATTACATGTAGTCCCCGACCAGTTGCTGCCGCCTTCTTTTTGATTTATCTTTCAGCTTATCAATATCCGGAGGATTCTACCTATTCTTGGTAACCACTGGCGCACGACAATCCCATCCAATTTGGTATCGAACAAACACCACGTTGATTCTGGTGGGAGAGTAGTGTAGTGGCATTGGACCATAACCACACAATCCTCAAAGCTGAATACGAGATTACTCGAAAAATAGATATTCAATATTTAACGCGGAGAAATACCTAACGATGGAGAAGGCGTGAACAAGGAATTGAATGAATGGGAGTTGGCCGAATGGCATGGCTCGGCCATGCAGGCGTGGTTCCTGCTGAATGTTACCTTATGTCTTTTATTCATATTAAATATATTTTTCTATCTCTAGCCTAAGCTTGTCCTCCATCATGTATTGGTAGTTGTTACGATACAGTGAGTTGGTGTAGACGATGATGTGACTTCCACGTAAGAGCTTATAGATTAGGCAGTTACATCATGACAAATCTACGATTTTAGGATTAGGTCTATTATTAGGGTAGTACTAATATCATAGTAAACCATAATTCTACAACATCATTCAGGTATATGATGACGACCGTTTGATCTCACGTCAGTACGGATAATCCTATCTCCGGTATCTGAACGTTATTTACCAACGACTTCAAGAACATGAGACTACTGTTAGCTCTTTATTCCTGACGTTTGGTTCGGGTCACTCTGGGACTCTCGAATAAAAGGGAATTTTATTTACAGGCTTCGTGAAGTACTGAATGTCTTTGAGAACTTCAAACTAATTCAGGAGACTATGAGCCTATTGGCTTTGGCCTGTAAGAAAAACGATGGCGGTTGCATTGGCGGTGAAGAATGTGTCAATGTAGCACTTGCTGCTACCGGACCCGCTAAACACCCGACTGTGATTGACGGAAAGTGAAATCTCCGTTAACCTTAACGAGGAGGGGAAATTGGAGACCCTGATAAAACTGTCACCGTTCCAAATAGTCCTGGTGTGGCTGTCCTGAGTGGTGATAAATGGACTTCAGTAAGGAGAAAGAGAAATGAGAAGAAAAAAGCTGTAGGCAAAACACAGCTGGCCAGCAAGTCATTGGAAGAGACGGTACCAGAAGCAAAAACTCCACTGCGTGACAAGACAGATCTCTCTGAGACATCAGTAATTTTTCATAAGTTAAGAGAATCTTCCGATAAAGAACCAAAGGCTAGATTTGAACATGATCTCAATCATATTAAGTCTTTAATAAGTAAACTACTCCCAGATACAGTTTCAGGAGTTAGTATTTGTAAGCTTTATAGAATAGGAAAAAAGATGGATTCTGAAAGTCCTCAGAAAAGCCGCCTCTTGAAGTTTGCATTCACCACGGTTGAAGAAAGGAACCTTATTCTAGGTAATTCACGTGAACTGATTGAATCCGGAATATACGTCCGAGAGGATCTCAGCCTAGCTGATCGTATTAAGAGGCGAGCCGCAGAAGCGGAAATAAATGAGCGTCGCCAAAACGGTGAAAGAAACATCGTTCTTAAGGGTTTTCAAATTGTAAAAGTTCGAGCAAAACGATCCCCAAGCCACTCTGGGTGGTAGGGGAAAGTTCTCCACAGACTCAAAGGTATGTTACACCAATGCTTGCAGCCTACTAAGTAAAATGGTGGAGCTCAAGTCAGTGGTGGATTAAGAAAAACCGGACGTTATCGCTGTCTCGGAAACTTGGTTAACGTCAGAAATATTAGATAGTGAAATCCAGTTGACTGGTTTTTTAACCAGTAGGGCTGATAGATTAAACCGTAGGGGAGGCGAGGTTATCCTGTGCACAAAAAGTACCCTAACCATATGAGTAGCTGAGACAGTGACTCATGTTTCAGGGACATGTGAACTGGTGTGATGTGAGCTGAAATGTAGACGGCAAGATATTGAATTAGTTGTAGTATATCGCAGTCCAGAATGTGTAGCAGGTGATTTTCTCCTAAGTATACTTCAGTCCTGGTGTAACAAGAGTAAAAGCCTTATAGTAGGCGACTTTAATGCACCGTATATAAACTGGATCAAATTAGAAGTAGGGTCGTCGATAACGTCAATCAATCGACTTATCAGATTTCTCATGTTATTGTACCAGATATGGCTTTTCTTAATGATTCACTTATTTATGACGAAATTCCTTGCAAATCTGAGGAAAATATGCTGAATGAACCTAGTCATGATCGAAAACCTGATGTAGTTGTAGCGCGGCGTCGAGTCGCGGTTGACTATGATCACCACTACAAGAAGCTTGCATGCCAGATATCAGAAGGCGATTGTAGGTTGTAGCGAGATATATTTGTTGTCGATCTCGTGGTATCGAAAGAATACCGAGATCGTGCAAAGGAGTACAAGCGGAATCACTGAGTAAACGTGTGTCCAAGGTCACAGTAAAACAATCACTGGTAAAACTGGTTATAATAATAATTTTTTTATTAAACCAATCGCGTTCTCTTGATAAAAGTAGGTCACTACATAGTTTTGATAGATGCCGATTTTTCTAATGATCCTTTACTCTGCAGTGATATTCTTAATAAATTTGAGGAAACTATTTCAGAAGAATCAAATCTTGATGTTCTATCAAATATTATTTTTCCTCATAATGCATTTGTTTCTTGCGGTAAACTTGATGAGTGCAAAGCACAAGTACCAAAAAGGCTCGAGTTTGATTACAATTCGGATGATTTCATATCAACTGCTGCTTATCCTTATCACGAAGTCACTTCTAATGTTTACTCTAGTCAGTGTGAGAAATATATCTTAAGTGAAGCCAAATCATTCATAACTTGGGGATATGAAGATCCAACATTATTTCATGGGGGAGGGTAGTGTTGGGAAATCTGTGCTTTAGATTCTAGATAGTGGTTTCGGTACACAACCGACACGGTGATTGTATACAATCCCAGGAACCAAGTGAGTCTGTTATGATTTCGTTTGTTAATTCCAATACTAATGAGCACATTTTAGATAATACAGAGTTTTTATCCAATACAATGTCGGACAGACACAGGATGAACTTAAGAAGACGTACAATCGATTACAGACACTTAGACTCTATTCAGAAATTTAAAACAACTAGTCCCTTTGATAAATTTCGATAATGCAATGAGAAGACGTAGTTTATCAGAATTATGTGATATATTTGCGCAATACATTTCGAACAATCTGATCACACATATACTTGTTAAGAACATTTATATATGAAAAATTAAAAGGTCAACTAGACAGGTTAAGGGTAAGTCATAACAAAGGAAAAAATATTAAAGTACACAAAAACAAATGTGATTACCACTCTGGACAGTAAATCAGTACTACCAGGGTAGGTTAAGTGTAAGTACAAATTGTTTTTGAACACATAAAGGGGGTTTCAATTTTCGTATAGCCAAGGCTTCAATAAACCTTAGTATACGTCCTTGAAGGCTTTTGTACAACACAACAAATGATGATTTGATATCAACCTTATGACCCGTCTCAATCAAATGTTTCGCAATGGATGATGATGTCTGTCTATCCTGTGGTCTTATTTCACCATTGGAATTCATCTGATTTTGCAACCATTTTGGTATATGTTCACCCACCCTTAATTGCAAATCACGATTGCTCCTCCCTACGTACGTGTTTCCACACATACATGTAAATTTATAGACACAATGGGATGTGACACAATCGTTTTCATGCTGTTTGGGCTTTTGGTGAAACATAGACCTTGTCTTTTCGATAATGACAAGTTGGGCTGCATAAAATGTCCGGTTGATAGATAATTTAAGTCTCTGTTTCAACATGAGACTATTTGTGTCACCTCTGAATGGTATCGTAATATAAACTCGCTTTTTGGGTGCCAGAAGCATCATAGGTCTAGGCATATTGCAACCCTTCCAGCGGTTTATGAACTTCAAAGGGTAACCATTATTAATTAACGCATCAGTCAAGAGCTTCATCTCTACTTCAATAGTATCACTAGTACAAATACGATTGATTCTATTGAATAAGCTCTTTATTAAACCACAAATAGTCTCATGTTGAAACAGAGACTTAAATTAGCTATCAACCGGACATTTTATGCAGCCCAACTTGTCATTATCGAAAAGACAAGGTCTATGTTTCACCAAAAGCCCAAACAGCATGAAAACGATTGTGTCACATCCCATTGTGTCTATAAATTTACATGTATGTGTGGAAACACGTACGTAGGGAGGAGCAATCGTGATTTGCAATTAAGGGTGGGTGAACATATACCAAAATGGTTGCAAAATCAGATGAATTCCAATGGTGAAATAAGACCACAGGATAGACAGACATCATCATCCATTGCGAAACATTTGATTGAGACGGGTCATAAGGTTGATATCAAATCATCATTTGTTGTGTTGTACAAAAGCCTTCAAGGACGTATACTAAGGTTTATTGAAGCCTTGGCTATACGAAAATTGAAACCCCTTTATGTGTTCAAAAACAATTTGTACTTACACTTAACCTACCCTGGTAGTACTGATTTACTGTCCAGAGTGGTAATCACATTTGTTTTTGTGTACTTTAATATTTTTTCCTTTGTTATGACTTACCCTTAACCTGTCTAGTTGACCTTTTAATTTTTCATATATAAATGTTCTTAACAAGTATATGTGTGATCAGATTGTTCGAAATGTATTGCGCAAATATATCACATAATTCTGATAAACTACGTCTTCTCATTGCATTATCGAAACTTAGACTCTAATTTAAGCTGTGGCGGATGTGGTGTTTGAATTAACTAATGATTCCTTTGTACTTGTTGAATGCTTGATTTCGAATTCCAAATAGAGTACATTCGTTCGCGCTTATCTAGTACTTCTTGATCCAGTTACGTTATTTCTGGCATTCTTAGTTCATACTATAATTCAAATACACCTAATGATCATAGTAACTCAACCATACGTACCATGGACAGTCCCAAAGAAGAAGCACGGCCATCCCTAGGTAGGCCGGGATATTCGACGTTTACTAAGACAAAAGAAGAAATGTTGGGATATCGCCATCCGCCTTGGCACAGTAGGCACGATGGAACGCTACAGATCGGTAAGAAACAAGTGTATAACAGGAATTCGGGAGGCTCAAAGAAAATATGGAACGCAGTTGGCACAATCAGCACTCAAGCAGCCCACGAGAATATTCTCGTACATAAATAATAGAACAAGGATGCATCGTCGGATTTCCAACCTAATTAAAGAAGACAGTGAATCTGAAATGATAGAGGAAGATCAGGAAAAAGCAGAGGCTATGGCTGACTATTTTGGGGCAGTTTTCACTCAGGAACCTCTGCTAGACAAAGAACCAGACCAAAATAAAGAGTCAACAAACCACCTGCTCACTTTGGACTTCGATCAAGACAATGTGCTTAAGGCTCTTAGCACCTTAAACATGGAAAAGTCAACAGGACCAGATGAACTACACCCCAAAATCTTGGGACATATTGCACAATATATCGCGGCCCCACTGAAATGTGATATGTCAATATGTCACTTGACTAAGGTGTGTTACCTATGAACTGGAAGGACGCAATCGTCACTTCCATACATGAAACAGGGCCAAGACAATTTCCATCGAACTACGGACCTGTGAGCCTCACCAGTGTTGTAGTTAAAATATTGGGAAGAATAGTCAAATGGACCAAATTTGCATTTATGGAAACCAATAACTTGCTAAACATAGAACAACATGGTTTTAGAAAAGGTCTATCTTGTACAACGAACCTCCTTATAGTAAGGGAGTTTTGGATAAAGGCTCTAGACAACGGAAGCTCAGTGAATGTTGTCTACATATACTTCAGTAAGGCTTTTGACAACGTGCCAACTAATAGACTGCCATTGAAGTTGGAAAACCTTGGTATTGCCGGACCTCTTTCAAAATGGATTAAGGATTTCCTAGTAGGTCGTAGACAGAAAGTAAGAATAAATTCCAAGTGCTCCATCTGGAGACCAGTAGTTAGTGGAGTACTCCAAGGTTCCGTCCTAGGTCCTTTACTTTTTATAATGTATGTTAATGACTTCCCAAGTATAGTACAGTCTCCTATGTTATTATACGCCGACGATGCAAAGATCTGTCGAGTAATAACTGGAGAAACAGACACATGTGCTCTTCAGGCAGACTTAAATAATATGATTTACTGGTGTAAAGAGTGGCTTATGCCTATCAATGCGGCGAAGTGTGTCTACATGCACTTTGGGGATTCAAAGGTTAATGGGTACAACATAGGGGAAGTGCCATTACCCCTGGTCCGGTCTCATAAGGATCTAGGGGTGACAGTGAGTCATGATCCTAAGATGACGGCCCATTGCCGTGAAGTCGCAGCTAAGGGGTTTCGAACCCTCTGGGCTTTAAAACAGACATTCACAGTATACACATCCTTAGTGAGAAATAAGCTTGAGAATTGCGTTCAAGCTGCAAGCCCCTACATTTATAATTGAGCAGTAAAACGTGGTTCAGTAGAATTAATTAATTTATGAATTAGTTCCGTAACGAAGAGATAGGCAAGAGAAATGAAATGTTTGTCAGTGAAGTATCACTAGTGGATTCACTATTGAGGATTGGACGGAGCGTTTGAAAGGGGCGCTTCGGAGTGCCATGCCGTCCCACTGGTCTTTTCGTAAGTTGTGTCATTTTGCTTATCACGGAGACTATTAACCGAAGACAGATATTCCTCACAAACATGATATCGGTCTTCGTCGAACTCGAGCATCTAACAACTGGATGTGTCACACAATTTACAGATCAATGCACTACTTGCTACCACGACATTGTGTTCAAATGAATCATGGTATACATTCCATAGGAGTTGTAATCTTTAGCATTTGAATATATAGTAAATGTCTTCTTATGGAAGAGACCTAGTGAGAGCCACTGTTGATGAAATGTTTGTATTTACGATAAGTATTGATATATAAATATATCACTCATGAGTGATTGGTGTGGATGTGTTGATGTGACAGATGGTATTATGTTGTGATGTGGTGTGCTGAGTTTAGTGTATGAATTGATGTGAGTGGATGTCATTGAGATTTGTTATTGCAATAATGCCTGTTTGTGCTTATGTTAGTATGATGTAGTGTATGAGACATTTTCATGTCAATGATGATATTGAGGTCCGTGTTTCTGAGTGATCAGTGACGCAGTATCCTTGATATATCTGAATTGAATGTAGTGTAGAAATTGTGTTGTATTGTGATGTTGTTGATAATGATAATTATCGGGTTACCATGATATACTGTGGTTTTGTTTATTGTGTTTTTCAGATGTAAATGAATCGTGGATATGTGGAGTTGCAGTATGTTGTATGTGTGTATTGATGGGGATGGTGGACAGGAGACAGTGATAGTAGATTTTGTGCTATTCGTCATTCGTCGGCAAGGTGTACTTGTGATGTCGAGAGAAGTGGAGCTCGTTGGTGGACTCTATAGAACTGGATAAGGAGTAAAAGGACTAGACAGACATGAGATTGGTGACTATTCGTGAGTGAGTGGTGGATCAATAGTATGGAGATCGTTTGTTTGTCGCGAGAGAATTGGTGAGTAGTGTAGTGCTACTACTCGAGGTGTTTTTCTGTGTGCGATATAAATATGTGTTTATAGTGTTGGATTGATTTTGGATGTTTTTATTGTTGTGTTTGTGTGAATGCTGGTGAATGAAGTGAGGACAAGTGATAGATATATTAGTATTGAGAAATTGTGAAAAGGCGATAAAGTGCCTGAACGAATATGGTTTGATTGGTTATGTTATGGTATCGTTGTGTGAGGAGTTTAATTGTGTTTCTGTATACACAACCGAGAATCTGTTGATTTGGACGGTAATGTAATGTGCAGGTATATGAAATGGTGTCACTGCTTCAAGCTCATTCTGTATATTGAGGGAATGAGTTCATTCAGTGTGAACATGTTTTGTTGTGAGATGGACATTTTTGTGATAGTGATGTGTTGTTGTTATTTATTGATGACATATATGTATTTGTTTGTATGTGATGAAGATTAGCGTTTACCGGAATTTTCATGAGGTATTCGATTAGTCTTTCTGAAATGATAGTTATGGTATAATTTGTTTGTCTGTGATGTTTAAGTATTATTGTGTGTGTACGTAATCTGATGGTGTTGTTTTGTGTTTATATTTTTCAGGTGTATTGACTTGTTGTTGGTGTATTTGGCGAAGTGGTGTTGTGCACTAGAGGTGAGGGTAAGTGAGCAGTTTGTGTATTATGTGTATGTGTAGTTTATGAATGTGTACGTGTACGTACGTACGTGTGTGTACGTGTGTGTGTGTGTGGTCATTTGTTTATGAGTAAACATGTGAATGAGTGTATTGTGTCCTGAATTGACGGCTGCGAGAATCGACTGATCTCGTTAGTTGTAAATGTCAGGTATATTGAAGGCATTGTCTGAAGATTATCTCTTGAGAGAGTATAATTTCAAGCATTGTGGACATGTATTCAGTAATGTGATAAATTGTGTAGTAGTGATTTGTTGATCGAGTGAGTGTCGGGTGATGTAGTGATACGAAGCTGCATTGATTGATGAATATAATCGGTGTTTGTTGTTATGAGTGGTGTTGATTGTGGTGGTGATGACAACGACGATGTTATTGTAATTGTTGGTGTGTGTGTGTATGTGCGTGTGTGCGCAGAGGGGTATGGGTTGGCTGTACAGAGATTGTGGGGTTATGTTGTTAGCCCTTTTTGTTCTAACCGAACGTGTTGTTACGTTTGTGTTAAGTAAGTTGGGGCAATATTATTATTGTGCGGCTGGGTGCAGGTAGACAGTGGTTTGTGAACCAACTGTTTTGTGATCAGCGAACAGGTTTGTTGTAGTGTGTATTAATCATTGGAATTGTTGGGGATTAAGAATATTTTGGCGATGTTGGCGAAGATGATTGGTGTTGTTGTGCAGAGTTGGGAGTTGTGGAGTCCATATCCTGTTAATAATGATGTGTTGTCGTTTGTGTTTGTGTTGTGTGATGTTGGTGACGAATTGTAGTAGATTGTGATTGTTTATGCAATTGTGAAAGATGATAATAAGGTCCGTGTTTCTGAGTGATCAGTGACGCAGTATCCTTGATATATCTGAATTGAATGTAGTGTAGAAATTGTGTTGATAATGATAATTGTCGGGTTACCATGATATACTGTGGTTTTGTTTATTGTGTTTTTCAGATGTAGATGAATCGTGGCTATGTGGAGTTGCAATAGTGGGATGGTCTTGGTGATTTGTTGACGAGGGAGGATCGGTGAGTGTCACTATTATATGTGTGTTTGGGAGTATTTGTGATGTGAAGGTGTGTGGTGAAGTGTTGTTTTTGTTGAGTAAGTTATTGCTAAGTGTTTTGTCTGTGTGAATTGTCCTGGATCGACTGTTAGCCACATTGTGTATTAGAGTGGTCTAATTCTGAAATCCAGGTAAATAATTGGCACTGGAGTGAGTTGTCCACTAACTGGTTGCACAGTTAGTGGTTTGTATTGTTTTGAGAAGCGTGCCTAGATGATGGATTAGTGAGGTGCAATACTACTAGTTGATGGAATGTTGGGCCTTATTGTTTTTGATGAGCAGACTGTGATATGGTAGTGGTCGGTTGTGATGTTTCTGTCGTTATAGTAATAGTAGTAATAATAATAATAATAATAATAATAATAATGATTTTTATTTTTATTACCTGTGAGTAGAGTTTGAGTGTTGTTGTTGTTGTTGGTGGTGGTGCTGTTGGTGTTGGTGGTGTTTGTTTACCTAGTGTGGAGAAGTTGACTGGTGTCTGTGTAGTGATGTACGATAGAAGAGTATTTGTGATTGATGGTGTGGATGTGTTGATAATGTGACGGATGGTATTATGTTGTGATGTGGTGTGCTGAGTTTAGTGTATGGATTGATGTGAGTGGATGTCATTGAGATTTGTTAGTGCAATAATGCCTGTTTGTGCTTATGTTAGTATGATGTAGTGTATGAGACATTTTCATGTCAATGATGATATTGAGGTCCGTGTTTCTGAGTGATCAGTGACGCAGTATCCTTGATATATCTGAATTGAATGTAGTGTAGAAATTGTGTTGATAATGATAATTGTCGGGTTACCATGATATACTGTGGTTTTGTTTATTGTGTTTTTCAGATGTAGATGAATCGTGGCTATGTGGAGTTGTAGTATGTTGTATGAGTGTATTGATGGGGATGGTGGACAGGAGACAGTGAGCGTAGATTTTGTGCTATTCGTCATTCGTCGGCAAGGTGTACTTGTGATGTCGAGAGAAGTGGAGCCCGTTGGTGGACTCGATCGGACTGGATAAGGAGTAAAAGGACTAGAGAGACATGAGATTGGTGACTATTCATGAGTGAGTGATGGATCAATAGTATGGAGATCGTTTGTTTGTCGCGAGAGAATTGGTGAGTAGTGTAGTGCTACTACTCGAGGTGTTTTTCTGTGTGCTATATAAATATGTGTTTATAGTGTTGGGTTGATTTTGGATGTTTTTATTGTTGTGTTTGTGTGAATGCTGGTGAATTGAGTGGGGCAAGTGATAGATATATTAGTATTGAGAAATTGTGAAAAGGAGATAAAGTGCCTGAACGAATATGGTTTGATTGGTTATGTTATGGTATCGTTGTGAGAGGAGTTTGGTTGTGTTCCTGTATACACAACCGAGAACCTGTTGATTTGGACGGTAGTGTAATGTGCAGGTATATGAAATGGTGTCACTGCTTCAAGCTCATTCTGTATATTGAGGGAATGAGTTCATTCAGTGTGAACATGTTTTGTTGTGAGATGGACATTTTTGTGATAGTGATGTGTTGTTGTTATTTATTGATGACATATATGTATTTGTTTGTATGTGATGAAGATTAGCGTTTACCGGAATTTTCATGAGGTATTCGATTAGTCTTTCTGAAATGATAGTTATGGTATAATTTGTTTGTCTGTGATGTTTAAGTATTATTGTGTGTGTACGTAATCTGATGGTGTTGTTTTGTGTTTATATTTTTCAGGTGTATTGACTTGTTGTTGGTGTATTTGGCGAAGTGGTGTTGTGCACTAGAGGTGAGGGTAAGTGAGCAGTTTGTGTATTATGTGTATGTGTAGTTTATGAATGTGTACGTGTACGTACGTACGTACGTCGTACGTACGTGTGTGTGTGTGTGGTCATTTGTTTATGAGTAAACATGTGAATGAGTGTATTGTGTCCTGAATTGACGGCTGCGAGAATCGACTGATCTCGTTAGTTGTAAATGTCAGGTATATTGAAGGCATTGTCTGAAGATTATCCTCTTGAGAGAGTATAATTTCAAGCATTGTGGACATGTATTCAGTAATGTGATAAATTGTGTAGTAGTGATTTGTTGATCGAGTGAGTGTCGGGTGATGTAGTGATACGAAGCTGCATTGATTGATGAATATAATCGGTGTTTGTTGTTATGAGTGGTGTTGATTGTGGTGGTGATGACAACGACGATGTTGTTGTTATTGCTGGTGTGTGTGTGTGTGTGTGCGCTCAGAGGGGTATGGGTTGGCTGTACAGGGATTGTGGGGTTATGTTGTTAGCCCTTTTTGTTCTAACCGAACGTGTTGTTACGTTTGTGTTAAGTAAGTTGGGGCAATATTATTATTGTGCGGCTGGGTGCAGGTAGACAGTGGTTTGTGAACCAACTGTTTTGTGATCAGCGAACAGGTTTGTTGTAGTGTGTATTGGTCATTGGAATTGTTGGGGATTAAGAAGTATTTTGGCGATGTTGGCGAAGATGATTGGTGTTGTTGTGCAGAGTTGGGAGTTGTGGAGTCCATATCCTGTTAATAATGATGTGTTGTCGTTTGTGTTTGTGTTGTGTGATGTTGGTGACGAATTGTAGTAGATTGTGATTGTTTATGCAATTGTGAAAGATGATAATAAGGTCCGTGTTTCTGAGTGATCAGTGACGCAGTATCCTTGATATATCTGAATTGAATGTAGTGTAGAAATTGTGTTGATAATGATAATTGTCGGGTTACCATGATATACTGTGGTTTTGTTTATTGTGTTTTTCAGATGTAGATGAATCGTGGCTATGTGGAGTTGCAATTAGTGGATGGTCTTGGTGATTTGTTGACGAGGGGGATCGGTGAGTGTCACCATTGTATGTGTGTTTGCGAGTATTTGTGATGTGAAGATGTGTGGTGAAGTGTTGGTTTTGTTGAGTGAGTTGTTGCTAAGTGTTTTGTCTGTGTGAATTGTCCTGGATCGACTGTTAGCCACATTGTGTATTAGAGTGGTCTAATTCTGAAATCCAGGTAAATAATTGGCACTGGAGTGAGTTGTCCACTAACTGGTTGCACAGTTAGTGGTTTGTATTGTTTTGAGAAGCGTGCCTAGATGATGGATTAGTGAGGTGCAATACTACTAGTTGATGGAATGTTGGGCCTTATTGTTTTTGATGAGCAGACTGTGATATGGTAGTGGTCGGTTGTGATGTTTCTGTCGTTATAGTAATAGTATAAATTAATAATAATAATAATAATAATAATAATTATTATTATTATTATTAGCTGTGAGTAGAGTTTGAGTGTTGTTGTTGTTGTTGGTGGTGGTGGTGGTGCTGTTGGTGTTGGTGGTTTGTTTACCTAGTGTGGAGAAGTTGACTGGTGTCTGTGTAGTGATGTACGATAGAAGAGTATTTGTGATTGATGGTGTGGATGTGTTGATAATGTGACGGATGGTATTATGTTGTGATGTGGTGTGCTTAGTTTAGTGTATGGATTGATGTGAGTGGATGTCATTGAGATTTGTTAGTGTAATAATGCCTGTTTGTGCTTATGTTAGTATGATGTAGTGTATGAGACATTTTCATGTCAATGATGATATTGAGGTCCGTGTTTCTGAGTGATCAGTGACGCAGTATCCTTGATATATCTGAATTGAATGTAGTGTAGAAATTGTGTTGATAATGATAATTGTCGGGTTACCATGATATACTGTGGTTTTGTTTATTGTGTTTTTCAGATGTAGATGAATCGTGGCTATGTGGAGTTGTAGTATGTTGTATGAGTGTATTGATGGGGATGGTGGACAGGAGACAGTGAGCGTAGATTTTGTGCTATTCGTCATTCGTCGGCAAGGTGTACTTGTGATGTCGAGAGAAGTGGAGCCCGTTGGTGGACTCGATCGGACTGGATAAGGAGTAAAAGGACTAGAGAGACATGAGATTGGTGACTATTCATGAGTGAGTGATGGATCAATAGTATGGAGATCGTTTGTTTGTCGCGAGAGAATTGGTGAGTAGTGTAGTGCTACTACTCGAGGTGTTTTTCTGTGTGCTATATAAATATGTGTTTATAGTGTTGGGTTGATTTTGGATGTTTTTATTGTTGTGTTTGTGTGAATGCTGGTGAATTGAGTGGGGCAAGTGATAGATATATTAGTATTGAGAAATTGTGAAAAGGAGATAAAGTGCCTGAACGAATATGGTTTGATTGGTTATGTTATGGTATCGTTGTGAGAGGAGTTTGGTTGTGTTCCTGTATACACAACCGAGAACCTGTTGATTTGGACGGTAGTGTAATGTGCAGGTATATGAAATGGTGTCACTGCTTCAAGCTCATTCTGTATATTGAGGGAATGAGTTCATTCAGTGTGAACATGTTTTGTTGTGAGATGGACATTTTTGTGATAGTGATGTGTTGTTGTTATTTATTGATGACATATATGTATTTGTTTGTATGTGATGAAGATTAGCGTTTACCGGAATTTTCATGAGGTATTCGATTAGTCTTTCTGAAATGATAGTTATGGTATAATTTGTTTGTCTGTGATGTTTAAGTATTATTGTGTGTGTACGTAATCTGATGGTGTTGTTTTGTGTTTATATTTTTCAGGTGTATTGACTTGTTGTTGGTGTGTTTGGCGAAGTGGTGTTGTGCACTAGAGGTGAGGGTAAGTGAGCAGTTTGTGTATTATGTGTATGTGTAGTTTATGAATGTGTACGTGTACGTACGTACGTACGTTCGTACGTACGTGTGTGTGTGTGGTCATTTGTTTATGAGTAAACATGTGAATGAGTGTATTGTGTCCTGAATTGACGGCTGCGAGAATCGACTGATCTCGTTAGTTGTAAATGTCAGGTATATTGAAGGCATTGTCTGAAGATTATCCTCTTGCGAGAGTATAATTTCAAGCATTGTGGACATGTATTCAGTAATGTGATAAATTGTGTAGTAGTGATTTGTTGATCGAGTGAGTGTCGGGTGATGTAGTGATACGAAGCTGCATTGATTGATGAATATAATCGGTGTTTGTTGTTATGAGTGGTGTTGATTGTGGTGGTGATGACAACGACGATGTTGTTGTTATTGCTGGTGTGTGTGTGTGTGTGTGCGCTCAGAGGGGTATGGGTTGGCTGTACAGGGATTGTGGGGTTATGTTGTTAGCCCTTTTTGTTCTAACCGAACGTGTTGTTACGTTTGTGTTAAGTAAGTTGGGGCAATATTATTATTGTGCGGCTGGGTGCAGGTAGACAGTGGTTTGTGAACCAACTGTTTTGTGATCAGCGAACAGGTTTGTTGTAGTGTGTATTGGTCATTGGAATTGTTGGGGATTAAGAAGTATTTTGGCGATGTTGGCGAAGATGATTGGTGTTGTTGTGCAGAGTTGGGAGTTGTGGAGTTCATATCCTGTTAATAATGATGTGTTGTCGTTTGTGTTTGTGTTGTGTGATGTTGGTGACGAATTGTAGTAGATTGTGATTGTTTATGCAATTGTGAAAGATGATAATAAGGTCCGTGTTTCTGAGTGATCAGTGACGCAGTATCCTTGATATATCTGAATTGAATGTAGTGTAGAAATTGTGTTGATAATGATAATTGTCGGGTTACCATGATATACTGTGGTTTTGTTTATTGTGTTTTTCAGATGTAGATGAATCGTGGCTATGTGGAGTTGCAATCGATGGGATGGTCTTGGTGATTTGTTGACGAGGGGGATCGGTGAGTGTCACCATTGTATGTGTGTTTGCGAGTATTTGTGATGTGAAGATGTGTGGTGAAGTGTTGGTTTTGTTGAGTGAGTTGTTGCTAAGTGTTTTGTCTGTGTGAATTGTCCTGGATCGACTGTTAGCCACATTGTGTATTAGAGTGGTCTAATTCTGAAATCCAGGTAAATAATTGGCACTGGAGTGAGTTGTCCACTAACTGGTTGCACAGTTAGTGGTTTGTATTGTTTTGAGAAGCGTGCCTAGATGATGGATTAGTGAGGTGCAATACTACTAGTTGATGGAATGTTGGGCCTTATTGTTTTTGATGAGCAGACTGTGATATGGTAGTGGTCGGTTGTGATGTTTCTGTCGTTATATAATGTCGTAAATAATAATAATAATAATAATAATAATAATAATGATTTTTATTTTTATTAGCTGTGAGTAGAGTTTGAGTGTTGTTGTTGTTGGTGGTGGTGGTGCTGTTGGTGTTGGTGGTGTCTGTTTACCTAGTGTGGAGAAGTTGACTGGTGTCTGTGTAGTGATGTACGATAGAAGAGTATTTGTGATTGATGGTGTGGATGTGTTGATAATGTGACGGATGGTATTATGTTGTGATGTGGTGTGCTTAGTTTAGTGTATGGATTGATGTGAGTGGATGTCATTGAGATTTGTTAGTGTAATAATGCCTGTTTGTGCTTATGTTAGTATGATGTAGTGTATGAGACATTTTCATGTCAATGATGATATTGAGGTCCGTGTTTCTGAGTGATCAGTGACGCAGTATCCTTGATATATCTGAATTGAATGTAGTGTAGAAATTGTGTTGATAATGATAATTGTCGGGTTACCATGATATACTGTGGTTTTGTTTATTGTGTTTTTCAGATGTAGATGAATCGTGGCTATGTGGAGTTGTAGTATGTTGTATGAGTGTATTGATGGGGATGGTGGACAGGAGACAGTGAGCGTAGATTTTGTGCTATTCGTCATTCGTCGGCAAGGTGTACTTGTGATGTCGAGAGAAGTGGAGCCCGTTGGTGGACTCGATCGGACTGGATAAGGAGTAAAAGGACTAGAGAGACATGAGATTGGTGACTATTCATGAGTGAGTGATGGATCAATAGTATGGAGATCGTTTGTTTGTCGCGAGAGAATTGGTGAGTAGTGTAGTGCTACTACTCGAGGTGTTTTTCTGTGTGCTATATAAATATGTGTTTATAGTGTTGGGTTGATTTTGGATGTTTTTATTGTTGTGTTTGTGTGAATGCTGGTGAATTGAGTGAGGGCAAGTGATAGATATATTAGTATTGAGAAATTGTGAAAAGGAGATAAAGTGCCTGAACGAATATGGTTTGATTGGTTATGTTATGGTATCGTTGTGAGAGGAGTTTGGTTGTGTTCTGTATACACAACCGAGAACCTGTTGATTTGGACGGTAGTGTAATGTGCAGGTATATGAAATGGTGTCACTGCTTCAAGCTCATTCTGTATATTGAGGGAATGAGTTCATTCAGTGTGAACATGTTTTGTTGTGAGATGGACATTTTTGTGATAGTGATGTGTTGTTGTTATTTATTGATGACATATATGTATTTGTTTGTATGTGATGAAGATTAGCGTTTACCGGAATTTTCATGAGGTATTCGATTAGTCTTTCTGAAATGATAGTTATGGTATAATTTGTTTGTCTGTGATGTTTAAGTATTATTGTGTGTGTACGTAATCTGATGGTGTTGTTTTGTGTTTATATTTTTCAGGTGTATTGACTTGTTGTTGGTGTATTTGGCGAAGTGGTGTTGTGCACTAGAGGTGAGGGTAAGTGAGCAGTTTGTGTATTATGTGTATGTGTAGTTTATGAATGTGTACGTGCACGTACGTACGTACGTTCGTGTACGTGTGTGTGTGTGTGGTCATTTGTTTATGAGTAAACATGTGAATGAGTGTATTGTGTCCTGAATTGACGGCTGCGAGAATCGACTGATCTCGTTAGTTGTAAATGTCAGGTATATTGAAGGCATTGTCTGAAGATTATCCTCTTGCGAGAGTATAATTTCAAGCATTGTGGACATGTATTCAGTAATGTGATAAATTGTGTAGTAGTGATTTGTTGATCGAGTGAGTGTCGGGTGATGTAGTGATACGAAGCTGCATTGATTGATGAATATAATCGGTGTTTGTTGTTATGAGTGGTGTTGATTGTGGTGGTGATGACAACGACGATGTTGTTGTTATTGCTGGTGTGTGTGTGTGTGTGTGCGCTCAGAGGGGTATGGGTTGGCTGTACAGGGATTGTGGGGTTATGTTGTTAGCCCTTTTTGTTCTAACCGAACGTGTTGTTACGTTTGTGTTAAGTAAGTTGGGGCAATATTATTATTGTGCGGCTGGGTGCAGGTAGACAGTGGTTTGTGAACCAACTGTTTTGTGATCAGCGAACAGGTTTGTTGTAGTGTGTATTGGTCATTGGAATTGTTGGGGATTAAGAAGTATTTTGGCGATGTTGGCGAAGATGATTGGTGTTGTTGTGCAGAGTTGGGAGTTGTGGAGTCCATATCCTGTTAATAATGATGTGTTGTCGTTTGTGTTTGTGTTGTGTGATGTTGGTGACGAATTGTAGTAGATTGTGATTGTTTATGCAATTGTGAAAGATGATAATAAGGTCCGTGTTTCTGAGTGATCAGTGACGCAGTATCCTTGATATATCTGAATTGAATGTAGTGTAGAAATTGTGTTGATAATGATAATTGTCGGGTTACCATGATATACTGTGGTTTTGTTTATTGTGTTTTTCAGATGTAGATGAATCGTGGCTATGTGGAGTTGCAATTAGTGGAATGGTCTTGGTGATTTGTTGACGAGGGGGATCGGTGAGTGTCACCATTGTATGTGTGTTTGGGAGTATTTGTGATGTGAAGATGTGTGGTGAAGTGTTGGTTTTGTTGAGTGAGTTGTTGCTAAGTGTTTTGTCTGTGTGAATTGTCCTGGATCGACTGTTAGCCACATTGTGTATTAGAGTGGTCTAATTCTGAAATCCAGGTAAATAATTGGCACTGGAGTGAGTTGTCCACTAACTGGTTGCACAGTTAGTGGTTTGTATTGTTTTGAGAAGCGTGCCTAGATGATGGATTAGTGAGGTGCAATACTACTAGTTGATGGAATGTTGGGCCTTATTGTTTTTGATGAGCAGACTGTGATGTGGTAATGGTCGGTTGTGGTGTTTCTGTCGTTATAGTAATAGTAGTAACGTTAATAATAATAATAATAATAATAATAATAATAATAATAATAATAGCAATATTTTATTATTATTAGCTGTGAGTAGAGTTTGAGTGTTGTTGTTGTTGTGGTGGTGGTGGTGCTGTTGGTGTTGGTGGTGTTTGTTTACCTAGTGTGGAGAAGTTGACTGGTGTCTGTGTAGTGATGTACGATAGAAGAGTATTTGTGATTGATGGTGTGGATGTGTTGATAATGTGACGGATGGTATTATGTTGTGATGTGGTGTGCTTAGTTTAGTGTATGGATTGATGTGAGTGGATGTCATTGAGATTTGTTAGTGTAATAATGCCTGTTTGTGCTTATGTTAGTATGATGTAGTGTATGAGACATTTTCATGTCAATGATGATATTGAGGTCCGTGTTTCTGAGTGATCAGTGACGCAGTATCCTTGATATATCTGAATTGAATGTAGTGTAGAAATTGTGTTGATAATGATAATTGTCGGGTTACCATGATATACTGTGGTTTTGTTTATTGTGTTTTTCAGATGTAGATGAATCGTGGCTATGTGGAGTTGTAGTATGTTGTATGTGTGTATTGATGGGGATGGTGGACAGGAGACAGTGAGCGTAGATTTTGTGCTATTCGTCATTCGTCGGCAAGGTGTACTTGTGATGTCGAGAGAAGTGGAGCCCGTTGGTGGACTCGATCGGACTGGATAAGGAGTAAAAGGACTAGACAAACATGAGATTGGTGACTATTCATGAGTGAGTGATGGATCAATAGTATGGAGATCGTTTGTTTGTCGCGAGAGAATTGGTGAGTAGTGTAGTGCTACTACTCGAGGTGTTTTTCTGTGTGCTATATAAATATGTGTTTATAGTGTTGGGTTGATTTTGGATGTTTTTATTGTTGTGTTTGTGTGAATGCTGGTGAATGAGTGAGGACAAGTGATAGATATATTAGTATTGAGAAATTGTGAAAAGGAGATAAAGTGCCTGAACGAATATGGTTTGATTGGTTATGTTATGGTATCGTTGTGAGAGGAGTTTGGTTGTGTTTCTGTATACACAACCGAGAACCTGTTGATTTGGACGGTAGTGTAATGTGCAGGTATATGAAATGGTGTCACTGCTTCAAGCTCATTCTGTATATTGAGGGAATGAGTTCATTCAGTGTGAACATGTTTTGTTGTGAGATGGACATTTTTGTGATAGTGATTTGTTGTTGTTATTTATTGATGACATATATGTATTTGTTTGTATGTGATGAAGATTAGCGTTTACCGGAATTTTCATGAGGTATTCGATTAGTCTTTCTGAAATGATAGTTATGGTATAATTTGTTTGTCTGTGATGTTTAAGTATTATTGTGTGTGTACGTAATCTGATGGTGTTGTTTTGTGTTTATATTTTTCAGGTGTATTGACTTGTTGTTGGTGTATTTGGCGAAGTGGTGTTGTGCACTAGAGGTGAGGGTAAGTGAGCAGTTTGTGTATTATGTGTATGTGTAGGTTATGAATGTGTACGTGTACGTACGTGTTGTGTACGTGTGTGTGTGTGTGGTCATTTGTTTATGAGTAAACATGTGAATGAGTGTATTGTGTCCTGAATTGACGGCTGCGAGAATCGACTGATCTCGTTAGTTGTAAATGTCAGGTATATTGAAGGCATTGTCTGAAGATTATCCTCTTGAGAGAGTATAATTTCAAGCATTGTGGACATGTATTCAGTAATGTGATAAATTGTGTAGTAGTGATTTGTTGATCAAGTGAGTGTCGGGTGATGTAGTGATACGAAGCTGAATTGATTGATGAATATAATCGGTGTTTGTTGTTATGAGTGGTGTTGATTGTGGTGGTGATGACAACGACGATGTTGTTGTATTGCTGGTGTGTGTGTGTGTGTGTGCGCTCAGAGGGGTATGGGTTGGCTGTACAGGGATTGTGGGGTTATGTTGTTAGCCCTTTTTGTTCTAACCGAACGTGTTGTTACGTTTGTGTTAAGTAAGTTGGGGCAATATTATTATTGTGCGGCTGGGTGCAGGTAGACAGTGGTTTGTGAACCAACTGTTTTGTGATCAGCGAACAGGTTTGTTGTAGTGTGTATTGGTCATTGGAATTGTTGGGGATTAAGAATATTTTGGCGATGTTGGCGAAGATGATTGGTGTTGTTGTGCAGAGTTGGGAGTTGTGGAGTCCATATCCTGTTAATAATGATGTGTTGTCGTTTGTGTTTGTGTTGTGTGATGTTGGTGACGAATTGTAGTAGATTGTGATTGTTTATGCAATTGTGAAAGATGATAATAAGGTCCGTGTTTCTGAGTGATCAGTGACGCAGTATCCTTGATATATCTGAATTGAATGTAGTGTAGAAATTGTGTTGATAATGATAATTGTCGGGTTACCATGATATACTGTGGTTTTGTTTATTGTGTTTTTCAGATGTAGATGAATCGTGGCTATGTGGAGTTGCAATTAGTGGAATGGTCTTGGTGATTTGTTGACGAGGGGGATCGGTGAGTGTCACCATTGTATGTGTGTTTGCGAGTATTTGTGATGTGAAGATGTGTGGTGAAGTGTTGGTTTTGTTGAGTGAGTTGTTGCTAAGTGTTTTGTCTGTGTGAATTGTCCTGGATCGACTGTTAGCCACATTGTGTATTAGAGTGGTCTAATTCTGAAATCCAGGTAAATAATTGGCACTGGAGTGAGTTGTCCACTAACTGGTTGCACAGTTAGTGGTTTGTATTGTTTTGAGAAGCGTGCCTAGATGATGGATTAGTGAGGTGCAATACTACTAGTTGATGGAATGTTGGGCCTTATTGTTTTTGATGAGCAGACTGTGATATGGTAGTGGTCGGTTGTGATGTTTCTGTCGTTATAGTAATAGTATAATAATAATAATAATAATAATAATAATAATAATAATAATAATAATAATAATAGATATTTTATTATTATTAGCTGTGAGTAGAGTTTGAGTGTTGTTGTTGTTGTTGGTGGTGGTGCTGTTGGTGTTGGTGGTGTTTGTTTACCTAGTGTGGAGAAGTTGACTGGTGTCTGTGTAGTGATGTACGATAGAAGAGTATTTGTGATTGATGGTGTGGATGTGTTGATAATGTGACGGATGGTATTATGTTGTGATGTGGTGTGCTTAGTTTAGTGTATGGATTGATGTGAGTGGATGTCATTGAGATTTGTTAGTGTAATAATGCCTGTTTGTGCTTATGTTAGTATGATGTAGTGTATGAGACATTTTCATGTCAATGATGATATTGAGGTCCGTGTTTCTGAGTGATCAGTGACGCAGTATCCTTGATATATCTGAATTGAATGTAGTGTAGAAATTGTGTTGATAATGATAATTGTCGGGTTACCATGATATACTGTGGTTTTGTTTATTGTGTTTTTCAGATGTAGATGAATCGTGGCTATGTGGAGTTGTAGTATGTTGTATGAGTGTATTGATGGGGATGGTGGACAGGAGACAGTGAGCGTAGATTTTGTGCTATTCGTCATTCGTCGGCAAGGTGTACTTGTGATGTCGAGAGAAGTGGAGCCCGTTGGTGGACTCGATCGGACTGGATAAGGAGTAAAAGGACTAGAGAAACATGAGATTGGTGACTATTCATGAGTGAGTGATGGATCAATAGTATGGAGATCGTTTGTTTGTCGCGAGAGAATTGGTGAGTAGTGTAGTGCTACTACTCGAGGTGTTTTTCTGTGTGCTATATAAATATGTGTTTATAGTGTTGGGTTGATTTTGGATGTTTTTATTGTTGTGTTTGTGTGAATGCTGGTGAATTGAGTGAGGACAAGTGATAGATATATTAGTATTGAGAAATTGTGAAAAGGAGATAAAGTGCCTGAACGAATATGGTTTGATTGGTTATGTTATGGTATCGTTGTGAGAGGAGTTTGGTTGTGTTTCTGTATACACAACCGAGAACCTGTTGATTTGGACGGTAGTGTAATGTGCAGGTATATGAAATGGTGTCACTGCTTCAAGCTCATTCTGTATATTGAGGGAATGAGTTCATTCAGTGTGAACATGTTTTGTTGTGAGATGGACATTTTTGTGATAGTGATGTGTTGTTGTTATTTATTGATGACATATATGTATTTGTTTGTATGTGATGAAGATTAGCGTTTACCGGAATTTTCATGAGGTATTCGATTAGTCTTTCTGAAATGATAGTTATGGTATAATTTGTTTGTCTGTGATGTTTAAGTATTATTGTGTGTGTACGTAATCTGATGGTGTTGTTTTGTGTTTATATTTTTCAGGTGTATTGACTTGTTGTTGGTGTATTTGGCGAAGTGGTGTTGTGCACTAGAGGTGAGGGTAAGTGAGCAGTTTGTGTATTATGTGTATGTGTAGGTTGTGAATGTGTACGTGTACGTACGTGTGTGTGTACGTGTGTGTGTGTGTGGTCATTTGTTTATGAGTAAACATGTGAATGAGTGTATTGTGTCCTGAATTGACGGCTGCGAGAATCGACTGATCTCGTTAGTTGTAAATGTCAGGTATATTGAAGGCATTGTCTGAAGATTATCCTCTTGAGAGAGTATAATTTCAAGCATTGTGGACATGTATTCAGTAATGTGATAAATTGTGTAGTAGTGATTTGTTGATCAAGTGAGTGTCGGGTGATGTAGTGATACGAAGCTGCATTGATTGATGAATATAATCGGTGTTTGTTGTTATGAGTGGTGTTGATTGTGGTGGTGATGACAACGACGATGTTGTTGTTATTGCTGGTGTGTGTGTGTGTGTGTGCGCTCAGAGGGGTATGGGTTGGCTGTACAGGGATTGTGGGGTTATGTTGTTAGCCCTTTTTGTTCTAACCGAACGTGTTGTTACGTTTGTGTTAAGTAAGTTGGGGCAATATTATTATTGTGCGGCTGGGTGCAGGTAGACAGTGGTTTGTGAACCAACTGTTTTGTGATCAGCGAACAGGTTTGTTGTAGTGTGTATTGGTCATTGGAATTGTTGGGGATTAAGAAGTATTTTGGCGATGTTGGCGAAGATGATTGGTGTTGTTGTGCAGAGTTGGGAGTTGTGGAGTCCATATCCTGTTAATAATGATGTGTTGTCGTTTGTGTTGTGTGATGTTGGTGACGAATTGTAGTAGATTGTGATTGTTTATGCAATTGTGAAAGATGATAATAAGGTCCGTGTTTCTGAGTGATCAGTGACGCAGTATCCTTGATATATCTGAATTGAATGTAGTGTAGAAATTGTGTTGATAATGATAATTGTCGGGTTACCATGATATACTGTGGTTTTGTTTATTGTGTTTTTCAGATGTAGATGAATCGTGGCTATGTGGAGTTGCAATCGGTGGGATGGTCTTGGTGATTTGTTGACGAGGGGGATCGGTGAGTGTCACCATTGTATGTGTGTTTGCGAGTATTTGTGATGTGAAGATGTGTGGTGAAGTGTTGGTTTTGTTGAGTGAGTTGTTGCTAAGTGTTTTGTCTGTGTGAATTGTCCTGGATCGACTGTTAGCCACATTGTGTATTAGAGTGGTCTAATTCTGAAATCCAGGTAAATAATTGGCACTGGAGTGAGTTGTCCACTAACTGGTTGCACAGTTAGTGGTTTGTATTGTTTTGAGAAGCGTGCCTAGATGATGGATTAGTGAGGTGCAATACTACTAGTTGATGGAATGTTGGGCCTTATTGTTTGTGATGAGCAGACTGTGATATGGTAGTGGTCGGTTGTGATGTTTCTGTCGTTATATAATAATAATAATAATAATAATAATAATAATAATAATAATAATAATAATAATAATAATAATAATAGCAACTATTATTATTATTATTACCTGTGAGTAGAGTTTGAGTGTTGTTGTTGGTAGTAGTAGTGGTAATGGTGGTGTTTGTTTACTTAGTGTTGATAAGTTGACTGGTGTCTGTGTAGTGATGTACGATAGAAGAGTATTTGTGATTGATGGTGTGGATGTGTTGATAATGTGACGGATGGTATTATGTTGTGATGTGGTGTGCTGAGTTTAGTGTATGAATTGATGTGAGTGGATGTCATTGAGATTTGTTATTGCAATAATGCCTGTTTGTGCTTATGTTAGTATGATGTAGTGTATGAGACATTTTCATGTCAATGATGATATTGAGGTCCGTGTTTCTGAGTGATCAGTGACGCAGTATCCTTGATATATCTGAATTGAATGTAGTGTAGAAATTGTGTTGTATTGTGATGTTGTTGATAATGATAATTATCGGGTTACCATGATATACTGTGGTTTTGTTTATTGTGTTTTTCAGATGTAAATGAATCGTGGATATGTGGAGTTGCAGTATGTTGTATGTGTGTATTGATGGGGATGGTGGACAGGAGACAGTGATAGTAGATTTTGTGGTTTTTCACTGTTTTTGAGATTTCACTTATCGATGAGAACTATGGGAGCTCACGGCGGTTAAGCATGGTGTTCCTGAGTGTTTGTTTTAATGTGTTGAGAAATCTTTGATTATTGGTGTTGGATCATTTGCCCTTTTAAGCTTATGTGGTACTTTCCGTGCGATCTAAATATCAGGTGTTGTTATTCCTTATAGTTGAGGGCGATTGAGTCTTTTTATCCAATGTCGATGGTGCTGTTTTCGACAGTACAGCCGATGTGTTGGTTTCATAGCGGTGCATTGACCCAATACAGGCTGAAAAACGGTTTGAAAGTTCATCATCAGCTTTTTCATATGTGCTTCAGATTAGTGGCGTTGTTCCACCATATGGGACATGGTGCCCAATGGGTCATCAGCCTAATGCAGGGGATCGAACCAATGTAACCCAAGTAATTTTAGGTCAGCTGGCGTTATGTAACATACCGGTTTGAACGTCGAATCTCGGAAGGACACATTACAGTCTGTTTGTCGCAACAAACGTCGATGGTTATCGCACGCAGTACGAAGTTTTTGTGTTGTTGGCTCCGTGCGTGGTCTGCCCATTCCGATCCAAGATTTTTGTAAGAGAATTAACCCGTCAGATGCCGTGTCTATTTACAATCTAAACGGATGCTCATGAATACTGAAAGTAACCTGAACTAGATGTCGCTGGGGCAGATTTATGCGGGTTCGGTGGTTGTTAGACTGCACGAACTTCGGTATGATCTGAACCACCACACTAGACTATCGTAGTATCACGCTGCAGATTTATTAGACGTTGATATTCATTCGCAATATCAGTGAGTGTCAATTTGGGGTATTCGTCTAATCGACTTAGCAAGCATGTTCTGATGTCACTGCGATTGAAGACTGCAGACTAGAATAAGGGCTTTGAATTAACTTCAGTCAGCGACTTCACTCGGAAACGTTCGCATTCTCGGTTAACAAGACCCACATGCGTGAGAAAATCAGCATCTTCGTTCATGGTCAGCTTCAAACATCGATAACGTGCGTTGTACAGTGAAGAGTTATTTCCAAACTATTGGCTCAATGACGAGACAGTGTCTGAGAATGAGCGGTCACGTGGGCTAAGAAGCAGAACTAAGTTGCTATATCTATTTAATTCACTAGGACCCAGTTTTCGAAGCGGCAAGCAAACTTTCTAAGCATCATCCTGATGCTGGTTTCCTGCGGCGTTCGGACTTCCTTGGTATTCAGCGTCTATGAGTGTCTGTTGGGGTTCCTGTCATTGGAGTATCTTTAATTATATCTAGCGGAAGCCTCACTTGACTATCTACCGTGTCTAGAGTCTTTCTCTCTCTGTGTATTTGATTAATGTGTCTAATCCATATTCCGAAAGTCCAACGCACTTTTTATCAAACATTCCCTGTTCTCTTCTCAATGACTCCCGGTTCCCAACGATTTTTCCCAATGTATGATCTGACGAGCATTTTATAACCGACGTTAAAACTACGAATATTCTGATTTTTTCTGCGTCCATCCATTAGTTTAGGTGGTAACATGGCTTCTGTTATAGTTCGGATGCCTCTACCGCACATCGCTGCAGCAGGGGATTTCCCATCTGGGACATTTGTATTCGGCGTAGTCCTGTAAGCTGTTAAGAATTTCGTAATAACCTGACTTGTCCCCTCCCTTTCCATTTTCGGTAATGCTCTTTTGAATGTGTCCACTGAGTTTTCCTCACCAACTTTCGACGTACTGACTGTTGCAAATTGAGTTTATGGGGCGGTCTGTTAACTTCATCTATTCTATCCAATCAAGCCCCAATAAGTCGAGTGATGGACGGTCTGTCAGAAATACTACATCCTTCTCCTTGGACTGTGACTTCACAATGAATCTCATCAGCAATGTTTAGAATTCCCTCGGATGCACTATGTGCTTTTTGATAAGTTGAATATGTTTTCGGTCTCCCAATTTTCTCCCACGTCCTCCTGCTTATAAGCGTTTTATCGAAGGCTGTATCTAACCGTAAGCGGGTATCATACCCATTAAACTTTAGAGAAACATGCTTTCTACGGTTATGAGAACCAGCTTTGTGAAGAACTACCGTTGCTTTAGCATTTTGTGGCTTGAATCTTTTAGAATACACTTTCGGTTGACGGCGTTTTCGCGTTTTGCAATGACTTTCTTTGTGCCCTTTTCTGGAACACATAGTACAACGATGATTTTTAAATGAACGAAACCCTTTGAAGTGCCAACCGCCACATAGCAAGCATGGGGATGATGGTTTGTCGCCTTCGTTACGATAATTCTGAGTGCTGGGAGAGAGAGACTTTTCTCTCGACTACATTGACATGAAGGAACCGGTTGTCGTTCTCTACCGTCAAGGTATCATACTTCAGATTCACTAACCTTTACATTCGGTAGCTACTTTCTGCAGGGTCATGTTGGGGCGATGTTCGAGCTTGCTTAGGATTCTTGTTCGGATGTCAGCATCCTCGGGTGAACGCAGGCTACAGATAAATACTAGGCACTTAAACTGGTCTCCAGTCATGGAAGACAATTTGAACCTCTCGCATTCTCAGTTCACAATTCCTGCATGTTTCACCCATTCATCTCCTGGTTCTTTTGTTATCTTCAAGCATTGGTAACGGATATTAAATAGAGATGACTGTTCTTCAAAGATTTGAGACAGGGTTTTGACTGTTTCATCGAAATTAAAGTCTCGTGGATTCTTCGGGAGGATGAGGTTACTATAACGTTCGTGTTCCATAGTCCCAAGTTTTCTAAGAAGTATTCTGACTTTTGAGGCGTCATCCAGACTGCAGAGATCAATGTAGAACAAATCTCCATCCTTCTTAAACCAAGAATAGAAAGTTACACCTGCTAAACAATCAAAATTAAATTCATGGATTGCATTAATGATCGTATCAGCATGGGTTTTGCTGGGACAGACACAATTTCTGTATCACGGCTTCCATGATTCTGATTTGAGACTTAAAACTTTTTTTCTTGACGCTCTATATAAGCTTCTATTTGGTCCAAGGAAATATTCATTGTAGTTTTCATCCCCGTCGCCACTGATAGGTCTTGCGGATTGAACGCCGTATTCTATTCACAAGCTATTCTGTAACCCCCAAGCTAGAACTATACAGCGACTTGAACAACGAGAGAGAAGCCGTAAAGTATGTGAGAAGTACTTTACTGCAAGGTTTCATTTCAATACAGAAAATATGGGGTTTTTATAATATTTTGAATGTCCTTGGGTTGCTAGAAAATTCTGGAGTGTTACTTAACATAGTAGCAGTGTAGCAATCAGCCAGTCAGAACCTCTGCACGTGAGGTTTCGCCCCCTTGATATTTTTGGCTAAAACTTCAAGTGAACGCTGATTGGATGAAACGCTTCTTAGCGTCTCCTGATCCTTGCTTGTCTTTTTGAAGAAATTTTCTGGATCACCCGAATAACGCCAACGCCCAACGTTGAAGACGATTTGCAGAATGGGCAAGAATGCCTTTTGATCCAAAGATTGATAACAACGGCTTATGGTCTGTGTGCAAGTTGAAACGGCACCCGTTAATGAATTTGTGGAATCGCCGGACAGCAAAAATTAGGGCTAACGCTCCCTTCCCGATCTGGCCGTAGCGTTTCTCAGCAGGTGTTAGTGTTCTCGAAGCGTGCATCTTCGCTTTCTCTGAACCGTCCGGAAATCGCGGACGTATACTTTTTGATTTTTTTTGGAAAATTCTGCGTTTCGCCCCATGATGGTGATCAAATTGGTTTTCCATCTTTCTGTTTCTTTTTCCAATATCATTTTGCTGTGGTTTCATGGCATCGAGAGCAGTTCTTACTTTTCTACCAAACATAATTTCTGCTGGGGACATTTGATTTGGTGTTGATGGGTTTGGAGTTGTTCTATAGACCAAGAGAAAGTCATCAAGAATCTCCTCTATCTTTCCCTCCCCTTTTGCCTTCAGTAGCGCTCTTTTGAAGGTATCTACAAACCTTTCGGCCTGACCATTCAATTGTGGATGGTACGGAGGTGAACGGACATGTTTGACTCCAAACCTCTTGCAGAAATCTGAGAAGATGGAAGAAATAAACTGAGTGCCGTTATCTGTCACGAGAACATCTGGAACTCCAAAACGGGAGAATAACTGCCGTAGCTTCATGATAGTCTGTTGCGAAGTCATTTGATTTATAGGAAAAATCTCCGGCCATTTTGAATAAGCATCAACACAAACGAGGAAGTACGTACCTTGGAATGGGCCAGCAAAATCAACATGTATACACGACCAAGGTTCTTCTGGAGATGGCCAGGAATGTAGTTCGGCTTTTCGTGGACACTTAAAAACCTCAGCACATTTTCTGCACGCACGCACGAAATCTTCGATCTGTTCATCGATATTAGGCCAATATACATAACTTCGAGCAATAGCTTTCATTCTTCCAGTACATGGATGGGCTGTATGCAGTTGTTTCAGGACGAGTGAGCGTAAGTTATACGGAACTACTACGCGATCAGCAACCATAATACAGTCATTTACGATGGATAAAGATTGGCGTCGTTGATTATACTGTTTCAGTTCATGAGATGTTATACGTGGGGGCCAACCACGCTGGATAAATGTAGATAATCGTCTTAAGATAGGATCGCGGCGAGTGTGTTCAGCGATTCGAGCAGCTGTCACTGGAAGAATTTGTGTTGAATTAAACAACATTCTGCTTACATCTTCCACTGATATAGAAGCGATAACAGTATCTTCGTTTTCAAACTTATGATTGCTTATTAAGCGCGATAATGCATCAGCATGGCCAAAATCAGAGGTGGATTTGTATTTGATAACGAAATCATAACCCAATAGCATTGTAGCCCATCGTTGGAGGCGGTTTGCGGTATAAACTGGTATACCTTTCTTAGATCCGAAAATTGATAATAGGGGTTTATGATCAGTGATTAAGGTAAATTTTCTGCCATGCAGCATCTTGTGAAACTTTTTTACTGCGAAAATTAATGCCAATCCTTCTTTCTCAATTTGACTGTACTTGCGTTCTGCTGAAGTCAATGTTCTGGAAGCATGTGCGATAGCCTTCTCTTTGCCATCTGGAAACTTATGGGATATGACGGCACCGATACCATAGTCAGAAGCATCTGCAGCAACAACGATTTCCAGCGAGGGATCAAAATATGTAAGAAGTAGATCCGACGTTAATAATGACTTTACTTCGTCAAAACATTTTTGACACTTAGTGGACCAATTCCATTTTACATTACTGGATAATAAGTGGTTCATGGGTGCCCAGAGGCGATGCAATTGTGGCAAGAAATTACTGTAATGACTGATAAGACCAAGGAAGGAACGCAGAGTTGCTACATTAGATGGGGGAGACATTTTGGATAGCTCGTACATTTTCCGGATCCGGGCGTCGTCCATTTTTGTCGAAAACAAAACCAAGATATTTCACCGAGTTCATGAAGAATGTACACTTCTCTTCTTTTAGATAGAATCCACACTCAGATATTTTGGTTAAAACAGTATCGAGTCGATTGAATAACTCGGACTTACTGGAACCTGTAACGATTACATCATCCAAATAGACAGCGACTCCTGGCAAATTAGCCAACATAGTGTCCATTATTTGTTGAAAGATAGCTGGTGCTGGTTTCACACCAAAAGGTAAACGCTTATATTGGCAAAGACCTCTGTGGGTGTTGATCGTCAGTAATGGTTGGGAGGCTGGATCAACTTCTATCTGGAGATATGCGTCAGCCAGGTCAATTTTAGCAAAATACTTTCCTCCATTTAGTTTGATGAATAAATCTTCCTGTATGGGAAGTGAATACGTGTGATCTTCTAGAGCATTATTCAGACCAGTGGAAAAAATCAGCACATATGCGAACAGTTCCATTTGCTTTTCTCACGACCACTATGGGAGCAGCCCACGATGAATAATTTACTGGCTCAATGACACCTAGTGCTTCTAACCTGTCTAATTCTTGGTCAACGACTGACAGAGCAGCATAAGGCACTGATCGTTTCGGTCTGAAAATGGGTTTTGCATTTTCCTTTAGTGATAAAGATACTTTGGTGAATTTACAGCAGCCCAGTTTGTTGTGAAATACACATGCATGTTTTTGTTGAAGATGATTTATGTAAGATACGGACGACAATTGAGAGGAAACAGAAGACTTTGATGTAGACATAACATTAGATAGAAGTACATGAGACTCCGAAGTTTCACCAGCGCATACTTTGTCTGAAGTCTTCGATTTGGAAATTTTATGAGAAGGTAATAAATCGGCGGTTTTTGAATTGACATGGTGAGAACACATAACATTTGAATTGTTTGATTCAGAAAGATCATAGGAACATGTTTCATCAGAAGCATTTAATCCGTTAATATCCAGAGAGGATGATTCGTCGGAGGCATTCGATTTAGAAATATCATTAGGGATTTGGATAGACTCATAGGAAACATTATGAGAACATACCTCATCTAATAATTTATTCAAAGTATCAACATGTGCAATCCAATCTAATCCCAATAGATCTAAATCGTGTCGATTTGTTAGACAACAAACATCTGTAAATTTTCTTCCCATGAGTTGAATATTGCATAGAACCTCTCCTGTCAACTTTACTATGTCTCCTGAAGCATTTCGGGCGACATGTTCCGTCGGTCGGATGCGTGGGCATCCTAACTTGTGCCATGTGTTCTTTGAAATCAACGTGACATCAGAAGCAGTGTCCAACTGAAGTCGTATAAGGTTTTCATTTACTAATAAATTTACAAATTTCCGCCTACTTTTAAATCCAACTTTAAAGGTTGCAAACGTGGTTTTAATTTGACTGTTTGGTCGTCGCTTTGTATTTTCACTACGATGTTTAGTCTTGCGTTTATTTAACGAACAATGACCTTCTTTGTGGCCAATGCGATGACATTTGCGGCATTTATGATTCTTAAACGGACAGAATTTTGCAAAATGCCATGCTCCGCAGAACCAGCATGGTGATGGGGGGTTGGCAGGTTGTTTCATGCTTGTACAGTTTTGTTTCGATGATTTTATGGATCGGAGCGCATTAATTAAATCAGAACCGGAAGGTTTAACCTTCTGTTGCACCATCGCAGTGTCATGCTTGAGATTAAGTAACCGCTGACATTCGGTTGTGACCATTTGTAATGTCATATTTGGTTCTTGTTCAATGCGTGCCAGCATCCTGGTACGGACATCTGCATCTTCTTCATTCTTTAGACCACATATGAAAATCAAGCATTTAAATTGATCAGCTGTGATTTCGTTTATTTTGAAGCGTTCGCACTGTCGATTTACCTTCCCGGCATACGTGAGATAATCGTCCTCTGGAGATTTCGTTATTTGGAAGCATTTATAGCGAGTATTAAATAATGAGGACTGTTCATCGAAAATATCAGATAAAATCTGGACTGTATCTTTGAATGACACATCTCGTGGATTTTGCGGTAAGATAAAATTCACATATTTATTATATTCCTGTGTTCCCAGTCTTCTTAAGAGTAAGCGGACTTTTGCTGCGTCATCAAGATGCGAGCATTCAACGCGGAAAATGTCTTCACAACGGTGAAACCACGAACTGAAAATGACATTAGCTTCAGGATCATAATGGAATTCAGAAATAGAATTTATGATGCTTTCATACTTATCTGATTGACAAGTTGAGGACGACTCTAATGAGAACATTCGTGCCAATGCATCCAAAAGCTTCGTTTGATTTGCATCATTTTGTGCTTGCTGCATTTGAAGAATAGTTTTAAGGTCATCCATTGATACAGGCATTTTGTACTGGATCAATCAATAGGAAAGAAAAAATTCTCCGTCGCCAGTTGTTATGACCTTGAATCGCTTTTACCCCGTGATACTTGTTATGACTTCACCTTGATCTGTCTAGACTAAACTATGACCTTGACGCGTTAGGCTGAGTGGCTTAACCTTGAGTCTAATACTCGTGAGTTCGAGTTGGGGTAGAGAGAACTATTCTAAATCCTGATTGGTTGGCAAGCACGCAAGTGAAAGAAGACAAGACAGTTGGAACACTGAACTCTGGATTCTCTGAATTCGGATTAGTACAAAAATGTACATGAATAAATAAGTGAATATCTTGACCACGACGTACGATAATTTGGGAAAATACAGTTATGCTCGACCGTTAAATACTTATTTCAGGCGGCAGAATAACCGCCGAACATCAAATTCCCGAAGTGCAGATCAAATATAAAGCCATTCAAATCTTTTCCTGTATTTACGCTAAATCAAGTACATAAAAGGGCGGCTAGTACGTTTATTGAAGTTTTGATGAATGGCCATTTGACAAGATTACAATTAGACACCGATTCAGTCATAACCATTCTTTGCAGAAGAAAACATGGACTAAAATGAGTGAACTCTGAATGCAGCCTGCAACTCAGTTTGTAGTGAGTGCAACAGATGATAAACTGAAGCTTACTGAAATTCTATCATGCTCAGTAACACTCAAAGTGGAATATGTTACATATCAGATGATAACCTAACATAATATTACTAAGTTTAGACTACTTTGATAGTTTCAAATTCGAAGATGCTACATTATGAAATGTATAGAACAGAATTGTACAAAGGATGGAAAGCAGCAAAAGAAATCATGAATCAATTTACAGACATATTTGCAGAAGGTTTGTGTTTTATTCTAGCGAAGATCAAATAACGGGTAAATTCTGAGAACTATTTATAGACTAATATTATACGTATATTTATATTGTATAACTATTCAGTAACTAGATTATGTATATTCATATTCTTTTTATTATAAGCTTTATTTTGACTTGTAGACTATTATGATACGATTGATTACAATTTCCCATAATCACAGCCACTTTTCGGCTTGATCTTGTATCAATGTTATTTCCTATTGTATTGTGTGATAAGATCCATTTGAAATAAATGATTCGTATAATGGAAGCTGGTATTGGTGTTCTGAACTCAACTGGCACGGCTGGGTGAACAATAGACCAATAAGGATGTTAGGCTGATTATAACGGTCGATACGTCATTGGTTTGGCACAGAGCTAAGATTGTATAAGTCGTATAAGAATTAGCGAATTTTACACGTGATATTAAACTGGCCTAATAGACACAACAAATTAGTGACGAGGGTTTTGGAAAGAAGTGATCTATAATAATTGCCGGTAATTTTTGGAGTTAATATTAATATTAGCGGTAGAAAAGAATGGTGCTTTCTTCAGAACAATTGCAGTTATTATCACAGCAGTTGCAAAAGATGTTAGCTTCTCAACAGCAGCTCCTGGAATCATTTTTGAGGAAACTTTCTGTTTAACAAGATATTCCAGAACATAAAGGTATAGAATCATATCTCAATCCAATCCCAGAATTTATTTTTGATGCAGACAATGGTCACACTTTTGAAGCATGGTTTGGCAGAATAGAAGTTATTTTCTTAGTGGAATTTGCTGCTGTGGATGACAGAAAGTCCGGCTGCTGTTACAGAATCTTGGTCCTTGATAAGTCTTGCTAATTGAACGTTATATTCGGTTCCTAAGCTATTCTCGTAACCCCCAAGCTAGAACTACACAGCGACCTGAACGCGATGCAAAATGTGCGAGAAGTACTTTACGCCAAATGTTCGTTCTAGTACAGAAAATATAAGGTTTTATAGTATTTTAGATGTCCTTGGGTTTCCCGAAAATTCTGGAATGCTACTTAAAGATAGTAGCAGTATAGTAATCAACCAATTAGAAACTCTACATGTGACTTTTCACTTTCTTGATGTTTCTGGCTAAACTTCAAGTGAACGGTGATTAGATAAAATGCTTATTAATGCTTCCTGATCCTTGTCTTTTGCGAGAAGTTTTCTGGATCACCTCAGCAGTCCTAACGAGCATCAAAAGTATAAAACCTATATCCTGTCTAAACAGCCGCGAGAAATAAGTTCGATGAAACTTAACATTCTAAGTAAAGTTTTCTGTGAACAGATGTCGTTATTTCGTATCCAGTATAACTGTCTACAGCTGACTAAGGAAGCTGATGAATAATACATTACGTACACAGAAGAGAAAATTTATGAACGGAACGATTTAAACTAAATGTATTAACCAGTGATAAATTTAAATGCTTATTATTCACTTCTGGTTTGAACTTTCCCATCGTTGCTGAGGTTGTTATCCTGTATGCAACATGACGTTATAAACTGTCACTGCTAAATGCTAACGATTAATAAACTTATAACTGGATACAGCTCTTCTGGAAACCAAAAGTGTGGTGCAATCTTACCATTCTGTTCATATCGTTAAGACAGATCGGAGACAAAATAGTACCAGAAGTTATAAATATCACTCGAAAAATTCCAAACCCTATACTAAATGTTGGTTTTGTGGTGCGTGACAATTCTTAGTAGTTTGCCTGTTTAGAAATCATTATATAAAAGTCGGTTATAAAGAAAGTTTCCCGAACTAGAAAAAGTTTGACATCAAAGCCAACGAGACGTACTCACCAGTATCAAAACAAGTGTATAAACGGTATGTATGCTACACTAGCACTAAGCATAGAAGATAAAAGAACTTTTGTGGAATTAATGGTTAATGGTGTTCATATCCGATTACAATTAGCTACAATATCAGATATCACGTTATTCTTTAAACGAACATATTTATCTCATTTTAATATGAAATTTCAAAATTATATCTAGTAAGTTGACATGAAAAAAGGAATAAGAAGTTGGTTCATTATAAGCTGCTGTCTTCCAATGACTTCGAATTTCCTTTGGTATAGCTGTATTCATCGTATATATTTCGCTCAATGGTACGTTCAATAGATTTAGTTTGTCTATTCAATCTATACCAATAAGGTCTAAATCATGTCTGCTCGTTAAATAACAATTTCCTGTGAACTAGTTAGCTCGGAATTCAACAGGATTTTATTATTTCAACAAGCTTTAATATGTCTCCAGATGCATTCCGAGCTGTGTACTCAGTTGGCAGTGCTTGTGGACAGCCAATTAAATTCCATGTTCGTTTAGAGATTAGCGTAATATCTGATATTGTAGCCAATTGCAATCGAATATAAACCATTGACCACTAATTCCACGAAATTTCATTTACAATGTTATCTTGATCTTTTTGTCAACTGGTTATCTTGATTACTATTGGTTTGTTAACTTTCGGTAGGACTATAATTTACGGACGACCTTTGAGCGATCCTGAAGTGACCTCTAGAGTGAACAACTACTAATTAGGACTAAATGAGGGTTATAAAGCAGTTAGAATTCTCATTTAATGGTTAGGGTTAAAAATCAGATTTAGGGTTTTCATCATGGATTGACATCAGCTGTAATGTCAAAACTCCATTTAGCCAAATGCATGGATGAATTTCGCGCCTGAATTCATGACTCGCCATCTTATATCTGATTGGTCCGTCAATAAATTGTAGTCTCGCCACGGTTTCTTTTAATTCATTATATCTATTTCTCATCCTTCACAACTTCGTTTTGTTTTTTGTTATGCGAATACATCATCAACATACAAATATTAATCAGTCCTAACTATTGTGTTAATTATGTTACGTTGTTTCTTTATTTGTGTTATTTCGTTTTTTTTTTATGATTTCGAATTTAAATTCATTCATTATAGTATGTTAAATGTTCCAAACTGATTTTAATTGTGTGAATGAAAGCTGTTCTTATCTGATGATGAAAAGTCTTGGAACATTATAGATTGATTTTATACTGTCTACAATGCTAGCCACTATCCATCTTTGCTTATAATACTTGTAAATTAAGGCAATATGCATAGTATACACATATGCCAATAAGAGATTGATCAATTGCAGTCCTAAACATCAATGGGAAGATTCAAGTTTTCTTTGTAATTACTTCTTTAATTCTCTTTCACATTAATCATCTTTATATCATGTCAGATTGTTCACTATTGACCTAATAATGTTTAATTATTTGTATGGCAATCATTAATTATTGTGAACACTTATAAAATGTTAATTATTGAGAAAAATACACTTATCTGCTAATTGGAATCAGAAAAATTAACTTAATTTAGAAATGTCAGTAATTATCTACATTCTTTCATTAGTTATAGTAAAATTTTCATTAAAATTGACTGTTTTTTTTAAAATGGTTGTTATGGTTGCATAATTTTATGTGTGTGTGTGTGTATGTGTACAAAAACTCAGTACTAACGGTAGTTAATGAATAAAGTTTCCGGTTAAATAGAAGAGCCTCACTGCAAAATCAAAGGTAATGAGGCTTCAAATTGTTCAAAGATAAATGACATCTTGATAAGATAACCCTGTCGCCAATTGTTACATTTAGAGCTTATATTCTTGATATACCGCGTATAACTTAAACACTAGAACGCTAGAACCCCATCCAAGTCGCAATGAGAAGACAGAAGACTAGTCAAAGGAATGCTAATCCAGACAATATGGACGACAATCACAGTCGAAAGTAATCTCACTTATATATTGTTTGTACACACATTTTGATCAATAATTAGAATGAAATCACAAACTGAGCATAGTTCATGTCAAGTGAATACAAGAATATCGTATATTTCTACATTGAATGATCATCTCATTGAATCAGAAAGGAAGTAATGTTGAACAAGGCTCATAATGAGTAAATCAATCGAAAATTGACTTTTATTTCCATCATATCACTACATAATAACTTAATACTTCTTTTCACTGTATTAAAATTATACTACATTATTCACATTGTGGAAGTGCTAGTTTTGACTTGATTGTTGCTGGACTAATTCCCTTTTTCGATACCAAAGGATATATTGTATCCGCAGTTGACTTGTTTTTAAATATCTCCCCAACAGTTTATTATATTAATTATTATTATGTACACAACAAAGCAAATCTAACCTTAATATTTAACACTATTATACTGTATGACTAATCGTTCTTTGTTTGTTACGTACTTTTAAGCAATCTAATGAAACTGATGCATCTATTTTCCTATCTAAGTATTTTCAACTAAATGCTATTGCATCTTGTTTGAAGCATAACTTATGGCGTAGGCGAGATATTCGTCTCCTAACGGTAGGGTCAGTTTATTGCGCAGCAGTTTGCTTCGTTCTATTTTGTGAGTGTAGGAGTAGCCCGAAGAAAGGTAGTGGCGGGCAATCTGAAACTTGGCATCATCAAGACATTGACAACTAGATGTAATAATGTTAATTGATACAGACCACCTGGTTATTGTTTGCATGATTATCGTGACCAATAGTCAAAGATTTCGAATGGCATGTTGCAAAATCGTTTGCGATTGCGCAGATACATCCGATCTTTGTCTTCCCCCAATCCTGAGCTCCTTAATTCCTCACCTTGCCGGTTTTTATCTTACTAATTTATACTTTTCTAGTAGTATCTTAGATGCCTAGTCTGCTCATTATCATTGATATTGTTGTTACTACTCGACTATTCTGAGATTTGGGCTGACAACATCTCGGTGTGTTAATGGGGTATGGCAACTTGAACCGATGTACGTACCTACAAATTCTACTTTATGACTGACTAACTGGATTATATATATTAGCGAATCAAATTCGTTTTTCATTCTGAAATGAGCTCCATTATGTATCAGACTTTTCTTGAATCAGTATGTCACTTCATATATGAAATTCCAGCGCTTTTTCAATAGAAAAACAGATGCATAATAAATTTTGATTTTATTTATTATAAATACGGATAACAGCCCAAACTAACATTATAGTCGTCGCAATTAGTACACCAAAACCGATTAAAATGAAGCAGAATATTCCTTGATCATGCATAAAGTAAGTTAAAAACATAAACATATTAGTGTTCATATTTAATGTAAGAGTAATATATGCACACACAAATATACTAATCTATTTGAATATAAATATATTCATATGACATATGAGCATACGACTAAGTGTAGGGATTTGTGTACATTACGAGTCTCGAACCGATATCAGCTTCGTGAAATTATATCGGACACTTCTATTTTCCAATATTTTGAATTTAATCTGGCAGCTGATTCCTAGGTAGTTGGAGATTTCTGGCGCTGCTCAAAAGTAAATAAAAAACTAATGTTGCTTGTTTCTCCTTAAATTGTGTACTTTGTATCTCGGAATGACCTTAGTCAAACAATGGTTGAAGGTCGAGAAACTTGAGACGAGTTTATAGGTCGTGTGTAGGACTCTTCAGTAGCGTGCATTTACCGAGGATCTAACCTAGGACATTTCAGGTGTCACATTGTCTAAACTACTGAGTTCTCACTCCAATCAATTTGGAATATAACACTAACATCTCTGATAATTAACTGCCTCATATATGATACAACTAAGTCCCACTGGTTGCAAAATTTTCACTAAAGCTCTGTGAACTACTTCTGAAACTCAGTCACTAGTGTTTGTATAATTGGTAGTTCCGTAGCAGGTTTTGTAGGAAATGTTGAAGTTTGTGGTCTACATTATGAACCAACCTTAATTAGTTAATCGTTCATCGATTAATGTGAATCCGTTGATGATTACGAACCATTAAATGTTAGTACGTCCATTAAAGTTAGTCTGGAATCGAAGACCTACATCCAATTACGCAGAGATGATTTTATACAGTGTGATGTATTCCTTTGATTTCGATCACTGACTATTTGTATAATTTTGTGCCAGTAAATTTCAGTTCAATTTGTAGTTTGCCAATTCATTGAATTTCAAATTTATTCATATTTCAAAGATATAACTTAGGTCCTGATATGATTAGCAGTCAGTCATGTAAAAAAGAGACTATCAAACAACAAAGAAAGAAGTATTCATTTACATCTTTATTTACATTATTTCTTCACTGGATATGAGTTTATGCCTAATCACTTAACTAATTGGGCAACCTTTTTTTCTACAAAAAATTCACTTATCCATATCATTAAAACAATACTGTTTATAATAATGAATAAGTAGAATACTCACCTGGACGTCTACGTGCTCTTTGCATTAATGTCAATTTCACTTCTGTATTATCAATAGGTTCTCTGTTTTTAGGTCGATAAAAATCTTCATGATCAATGGAATTATCATCTGACTCATCTGTATCACTTCCCATTTCAAAATCTGAATGATATTGTTCTTTACTCATGTTTAGGAAGAGAATCAAATGTTAATTTCCTAATGAAAATAAGAAATATTAATAATCAGAGAGGGGTTTTGTGGAAATTGTAGTAATTTAATAATTGAATTCAAGAGTCAATGAAAACTAGACCATCATGGAGTACTTGGAAGCACTGGATGACCGTTTCATCCTACTGTAGGATTCCTCAGCAATGCGTATCCACGATCCCGCACCGCGAAATTAGAACCCCAAAACTATCAGTCTTGCATGCGAACGCTTAACCTTTTGTAGGAATCCTTTCAGAATTACTAATGTGTAAAATTTTTTTAGATTGTGGAGATTTACAGCTCAGATGAATGCTTTGTTGTTGTCATTGAATTCTACACAACATCATTAGCATTTATTCTTCCTAATGTTCTTGCTTGCAATTGGTTGCTTTCATTTATCCTTGTATTTAATTTGAATATGTTTTTTTCTTGTATACAAGGATACAAGAAAGTAACCAAATATACGAAACACAACTAATCATAAAGAAGGATATTCAAAGAAATTAATTTACCCTTTATAAAATTATAAATATCAATGACAAGATTGAACTGAATAGTTTCAAATAAATTGAGCATTGAGTAAAAAGTTAATAATAAATAAAAAAAATTTATAATACTCCTGAGGAATAGAAAATTATATTTCTGATATTTCGTAACATACTGTAAGCTACTTCTTCAGAGTAAATAAATAACTAAAATGAGATTAATACAGGTTCAAATAGTACAACGTAGTGTACTTGCGAAAAGCCAGAAATATCATTTTCTACTGATTGGGATATCTCAAATTCTATATGTATTATAAAATCGAATTATTTTGTCCTGAACGGAAACGAGGACTCATCAATCAAATAGTCTACTTACGAGAATTCAATAATATTTCTGAAAGCTTACATTAATCGAAAAAGTTACTAGAAATCTTCAATATTTCGATATTATCGACTGAAACTGACTAACCTATGTTAGAATGTACTCTATCTAAGTAGATTGCTTTGATATAATCTTGTGATTATTACATTTATTATATTTGGATCATTGCTAGCAATGGAATCCAGACCAAGAGTATTACTCCATTTGGGACTAGTCTCTTGAGGGTACCTGTACCACAGTATTAATGTTTGTATTGAGTCTAGAACCTAGTACCTTTTGTTAAATAGGAAGTGATGAATCTTATTATTTTATTAGCCACAATTCAGTTATACAGTTTTTATTGATGGAAAATTGTTTGCTCTATATATTAGCCATATTTTATTAATTAATATTTGAACTTCACTGGTAATTAAAATGATGGAGAAGATTCATATTTCTTCATGAAGATTTTGGCTGTATTGTGTTCTTTGTGCTGGGTGGCTTAAGTCTTCCAACTCATACAGTTCAGTAACCATAACATCGTCAAGAAAATATAATTATAATTGTAAACCGTGTAGTAAATCTTGTAACTACAGTTAATAGTTGCTAAGATACTTCTCTTTAGCTTTTTTCCTTTTGAAATAATATCCGTGATCTGAAACTTGATCTATTTGTTGAAATAACCGAAACTATTTCATATCTAATCTTATAATGTTCTTCATATTTTTTAATAACGTAAGAATTATGATAAATTACAAATTTCTGTGGATATATTTAGATCGTATAACGTAATCTGTGAGTTAGATAATGGAATATATTAAATATCTGTTAATTTTGATAGTACGTTCTATTCTCATTTACTCAATTTTCGGTACATTTTTGTGTATTTTATTATACTACTTACTCATATTTAGTAACTAATGTGGTTGGCAATCATTTTCGCTCAGACAGAACATTACGTCCCTTCATGGTTTACAAACTTGTGACATTTTATCTTTTTATTGTTGTATATATATATATATATATATTATAAACTAGTCTTACATAGAATAAACCTTGTTAACTAGGATAAATTAGACATTTGTTTTGTCCTAGGAATACATATCCATGAACTCATCAGCTATCGGAATCATAAATTAATATTCGTTTAAAGATCCCCGTCTTTTAAATTAATATTACTTATTTTCCATATCATGATACGTCTTGGTTTATAAATATTATCTTTTTATCAATAAATTCTTGTACAATCTCGGGTTAGTATAATACTCAATAATTCCTATTCATCATTTTGCTTCATCAATAAATAAACTACTAAAAAATACGGTGATAGTGAGATGTAAATATTGAAAGTCAAAAGAGTAAAACTACTTAAATATTTCCATAAATCAATGAAATTCAACTACGACATAATAGTTAAATGTATTTATAAGAGGTTTAAAGACGAAACCATTGTACTCATCTATTGATAATTTCTTATTTACTATTTCTACTGTTAAATTACAAATAGACCTAATTAGTCTATAATGGTTAACTTTGTTTCACTGTTACAATGTCGAATATTGAAAGATAGATGCTTTGAGTAATGAATTGAACCGTATACACATTAGTTACAGCCATGTAATGGTATCAAAATTACTGGAATACATGCTCAGAAATCTTAATGAAGACAGTGTTACCTATGAATGCGATGAAATAGTCATTTCAGAAAGAAAGTATGATATATATGGAGATATTTCAAAGCGAGTTGATCGAACGGTAAATTTTTACATATATGAATGTATTTGATTTCGAGTCGTAAGAACTATTTAATTAACTTTTAGAAATTTATAAGTTATGTAAGAGCATTATATAGATTATAATTTCATTGACCTACAACTCTCTCTGGAGTCCCTCCGGGGGCTTCTGCCGGTCCAAAGCCCGGACAAAGGAGGAGGGTTGAGCATGGGGTTAGCGACCCCATCCTGTAGAAAACTAACTCGCTAAAAAACGCTTCATTGATCTACAATTTTGATTACCTGTTCTCTAATTAGTTTAAGTTTAGGCAAATGTTTTTCAAATTCCTTATTTCTTTTTTTGATCTTATCTACTACGTTGGCTAAATAACTGTCAATTTTCATCTATCAAATAAACTATGATTATATATAAGAGAGAATTATTTAACAGCTATTAAAAATTAAATCCTTTGTCCGAATATTCGTCAATATTAGAACGAATCGTTTGACGAAAATTGACCACCGACTATAGAGAAGCTATTATATGTGAAAATTATATTTATAATTGATTGATCACTGGATATTGATCAATGTCATATATATTAGATCCTTCTAAGAACAGATTGAATCTTATCGATCAAATTACAATATGGCCATCAGTTTAGGTGACTCAATATTACATGAACTATGTTGAGATAAGATAGTAATTGGAGTTAGACAATATTTCCTATTGACTACTTCTAACCGTCGTCTTATTTGGAAATCATATTTGCTGAATGAAATGTTGGAATGATTTAAATTTCAATTGCTAATATTATTTCAAATATAATTTTCACATATAATGAATTATCAGAATGGGTTTTGTGGAGATTTTTAGAAATTTCACAGGTTGAAATCATGAGTCAATTGAAGCTAGATCACCATGGAAAACCTGGAAGCCCTGGACGGCCGTCTTGTCCTAGTACGGAACTCCTCAGCAGTGTGCATACTCGAACCCGCACCCCGCGGACTCGAACCCAGGATCTGCTGGTTTCGCGCGCATGCACTCAACCACTAAACCACTGAAATGTCTAACTTCAACCAATCCATGAAGTTACGCCACTGTACACCACTGTCTTCAGTGAGCTGATATCTCATAACAGACCCCGGTTGAATTGTATTATTTTTCTAAATAGAAAAAAAAACACCACCCTAAAAGTAATACAGCTTAATACTTAAGGAAATATTGGTTCTTAGTGATATGAATAAGATCAGTGGACAAAGTAAATTAATTTGATCAGAGAAATATTGAAATCAATACTTACTTTCAACGTATATTCTGTGAATAAATAGTTGTTTATTATTGATGTTGTGTACAACACTTTTAAATTGTGCGATGGCACCATATATATATATATATATGTACATTGTTATTGTTATTGGACGATAGTTATGTATCTTCTGAACTGTTCATATTTATAAATGAGAAAAGAATGACAATAAAGTCTATTCTAATTAGTTGTATAATTTAAAGAGAAGGAAGACCTTCTTAATTCAAAATGGTTTTATACAAATATCAAATTCGGATTATTCAAGTATAAACTCTATAGTTTCTTTTGTTTAATTAGACAATATACTTGTAGGTTAATTAAAAAAACACAATAATATGTAGATATTAGTTTAATCCTATCATATTGCATGAAATGTAAGAAAAGATATTCAGTAAATAATGATTTGATTTATTCTATTAAAGTTTTCTTAAATCATACGACAAGTATCATTTCTTTAAAAAGAGAAATATGATGTAAATAAAACCGTGATTTTGACTGTTTTGATAAACTAAAAAATAACTATGATCTAATTTAAAGATGGATAATGGTTAGTATTGTAATCCAGATCAAGCATTTCGTTGTAATTGAAGACTCATCGACTAGATATACCTGTATTCCAGAGTTGATGTTCATTACTAGACTACTAGAACTCAATACCATCCACTTTAAATGCTACTGTATTATCCACTTAGCTAAAACATTCTGATGATCGTTAGCTTGTGCATTTGTATGAAGTGTAAATTTATGATGTATTATTTCTTTTGAATCTTCATATTGATGTTTAGGACTGTAATTGATCAGTCTCTTATAGGCATTTATGCATCATTTGGGGATTCAGACAAACAATACAACATGATTATAGCTAATTGTTAGGTAATCAGAAATTTGACTTATAAATACAAAGTCAACAATAGACGTTCATAAGAAATAATAACCAAAACATAGCAGTAGTCCTTGGAAAGATCCGCTGTTGGACGAAGTCGTGTTGGTTAGTGTAGAATACTAAACCAGGGTCTGCCCTATTATCATCGTCGATAATTATAGACGTTGAGTGTCTTCCAGTCAGCAATAACGTAGAACTTCGTACGTACATAGATGAGTTCAAATTGCCATACCACGTTAGCAAAGCGATACAATTGTCGATTCAAATCATATAGTGGTAGAGTTAGTAAGAGTATAATCAATAGTCGGAAAGATCAGGGTTTGAAGATGTTATTCCAGGAGTATAATCCAGTGAAATAAATTTTGAAACAGAAGAGTTAGAACACGAAGAATTCAGAAGATTAGAATTTGGGAGGACACAAGTAGTGGATGCACCTGCACACACCATTGCAAACGATTTTGAGCCATGCCACCCATGGTCTGTAACCATCGGTTTTTATCATCTCGAGGGTCCTAACTAGGTAGTCTACACCTACCAAAATGGTTCAGTCCACTTGTCAGTGACTTCATGGGTTTGTGCCATTTTTTGGTTTGATCACCCTCAGCTTTCTTCCAACCTACTCCTACACCATAAAACATAGCTCGTGGGGTCAGTCGGTGGTTGGGAATACGTAACACGTGTCCCAGTCATCTCAACTGATGAAGTTTCATTACTTCATCGATTGATTTGCCATTCCTACCTAGTACCCGTTTCCTAACAACTACATTACTTATTCGGTGATCCCAGGATATGCGAGCAATGTTCCGAACATACCTATGATTGAATACTAGTAACCTACGAATATCGGCCATGTTTTACAACCAACAAGTAGGACGGAACGAACTGCCGCGCAGTAAACCTGTCCTTTGGTTGATAGACCGATATCTTGGGTGACATTGTTCAAAACTAATCTCAATGAAACAGATTTATTCACTAAATTATCTTAAAATACTTATCCTTTTTATTACATGAATTCATAGTATCTATGCTTGATCTTTACTATTTTGAAAAATACATACTAGTATAGTATTTGTCATTATAAATTCGTCTCTTGTAAGAAATATGAAACGCAGTATAAATGTGCTGAACTCCGAAAAGTATAAATCGTTTTATACATTAAAACAGAAACACTCGATAATAATTTACATTCATTAAACATAGTTTAAATTCATTCAAAATATCCATTCATTCATTCATTTATTTTGTAGATCATCTATCAAATCATCGAAATTAAAATGTATAAACAATTACTTATTCGAAGGGGTTTTGTGGATATTATAGTAATTTCAATGATTGAGATCATAAGTCAGTTGAAACTAGACCACCATGGAAAACCTGGAAGCACTGGACGGCCTTTTCGTTCTATTGTGGGAGTCCTATTGCTGAGACTTATGATCTCAACCATTGAAATTACTTATTCCTTGTAAATATCATTGAAGCAATGTCCTACAGATTGACTTGTTAGAATAATTGTAAAGGGTACAGAAATATTAATAATAAGCATTGGATAATATCTCTCAATTTTATTTTTAAAAAGTCAGCATTAGACCATTAATATGAAATAGATTAATCAATGTTTTCAATTCCAGTCGATTTGATCAAAATAGCATTGATATTGTTCAATGTCATTTTATTGATGATAGTGATAAGTCTTGTTAATTTGAACACTTTATTCGGTTCCTAAGCTATTCTGGTAACCCGCAAGCTAGAACTACGCAGAGACCTGAACTCGAGAGAAAAGGCGCAAATTAAACGAAAAACACTTTACTCCAAAGTTCATTTTTGTACAGAAAAACACAAGTATTTATCGATCTTGACATTTGTTAAATCAACATCATATTTTGGCCAATCCTCTAAAAGATATATTATGCTACTGACCAATAGTAACACGCAACGTTGATATTCTAGAAAGCTCCATCACGCTCTGATTGGCTAAGACTCTTCGGCTCCTTTAGGGCCTCTGGAGTCTCCGTCTCGGAAAGCCGACTCAACAGATAGCTACAGAGTTACTATGAATATCATGGAACTTGACCACTAACAAGACCTCTCTTTAAATTAGACAAATCATGGTGGTCTAGTTTCAATTGATTCATGATCTCAACCATTGAAATTACTATAATATTTACAAAACGCTTCTGATATGAATCAACACATGCTCACTAGTGATTGGCTTCAAGAAGTATTTCCTGGAGTTCTAGTCAGAAGCAGTAACCAGTGGAGTTCAACCGGGTCTGTTGTGAGATAGTAATTCACTGGAGACATTGGTGGATGTGTCACTCAATTTCGTGGGTTTGTTGAAGTTAGATATTAACACCGTTGGATGCCGGCCGGCTCAGTGGTCTAGTGGTTAAGCGCTCGCGCGCGATATTGATGGGTCCTGGGTTTGAATCTCGCAGGGTGAGGTCGTGGGTGCGCACTACTGAGTAGTCCCACAATAGGGTAGAACGACCGTCCAGTGCTTTCAAGTTTCCCATGGTGGTCTAGCTTCAATCGACTCATGATCTCAACCATTGAAATTAATAATTATATGATTACTAGTAATTTGAATTGAAGATGGATTACTGAAGTTTCCTTAATAAGTCAGATTGACTAGTTAAATTCAACCATGTCAATAGTTTAGTAATTACTTATCAATGATATAAGATGGGAATTATGCTAATTGGCAAAGTGACTAAATTTGGAAATATGAATTATTTGATTTTAGCTTACTGTTGTCATTGTAAAACGGTTGCTGTTAGAACTGATGATTCAATCAACGGTGTGGTCATGGTTTATCACTATTGGGGTACATATATACTGGGGTGAGACATTTGTCTAGTATAATTTGCTTTTTAATGGTTATCTAAATATACATCAATGTAAAGTCTGTAAGTAATAAAATTAAATGTTAGTTAAAATAACAGATTGTTATCATAATGAACCAATTTTACTACACTCAAATTATATAAGAGATATTCGATATTATCACAAACCAACATGATTGATAAAAGCATATTGTTTATTGCAAGTAATCTTCGTCATGAATTGATATCATCAAATGAAAATTAGGAAACCCTAGATAGTTGTAGCGTTATATCTTCAAAGTCCTTATACAATCGAAACCTCAGTTCAACAGTAAATTGAGATCGAACTCTTCAATGCTTACTTTAAGCATAGTTTCTTTCTTATTGAAGATAAATTCAATTTAAAATCTATTTAACAGAGCTTTACACTTCATATACGTTGAGGTATATGGATAACAGACTATCAATCCAAATACTTCATGTTATGACTTAATATTTTCTTGAGGCGGCTGATTAAACTAAATCAAATCTGACTGCGTTCGAATCCTGGAGTGAACATTAACTCGGACGCAGGTATATCCAGCTGACGAGTCACAACTAGGACGAAACGTGCATCCTGGATTCCACTGTTAGCCACTATCCATCTTTGTTTAATAATAGGTTTTCTTTTACATTCAGTAATACAATCCAGTTTATTTATTTGAACACAAATACTGGTACAAGGGGGCACCAGATACATATGCGTCACACAAATCTCATATGATTTGTTCGAGGGCTGTGATACTGCCTGGATGCCCTAACCAAAGCAGGTGGTTCTCTTGGGGGTCACAATCGAAGCCTTCGACCTAAAGGTGTGATCCACAAGGCAGTGGAGCATCGTAAGGAGATGTAGTCCCATGGTAGCCGGTGACCAACGAATGGTTCATATGCTATTTGATTATTCAGGATCCTGGAGCCCATGTGCACCAGTGGTTCGGAATCAGGGTTTTCCAACCCCCTTAGGTGGCCTCTCCGTGTCCACCAACCCGGTTTAAGCGCCGAATATTCGCTTTTCGTCCTCTCAATTTCGTAAACAACACCCCCGCCACGAGAAGGCACTGAGTAGGACTTCCCTGGTAGCTGCTATATACGCGTGACCATGTGAGAGCGTTTCCAGAGTGAGAGCGGACTCCCCACTCTCGGCCATACTAGGGAATTCGGGAGCAAGCATGTTTCCGCCCAGGCTCGAACTGGGGTCCTTCTGTGTGTTAGACAGACGTGATGACCACTACAATCCAGTTTACTGGATCATCAACCTATAGAATTCATAATTTATCTAAAGTAATGATTTTTCATTTTAGAACCACTCTCTATATAAATCATTATAAAAGTGGTTTTCTGGAAACAATCTACCCCAATTTATCCATAGAACAATTTCGCTACCATAATTGTACACAATATTTATTATTTCTTACCTTCTAATAATAATTGTCTTAAAAAGGTTCTATAATACGATATCAATAAAAATATAGGGGTTTTAAACATATGAACACCCTTTTATTTATTGAGAATACTCACTAAACTTTCAATCACGCTCATACTATATCCTTTGTTCCATGCCCCGGTCTTCTTGGTTAATCTCAAATCATTTATTAGTTGCATTATTCACTTTGTTATTTCAAAAATGGGTATGAAACAGTTAATTAGTTTATATACAATCTATTTAGATTATTCCGTTACAAAATAATCAAACACCGTCACTTCTCAACGGAGTTCGACCCCATCTTCTACACACAGAAGAAGTTAGAGGCACTCGAACCTCATAACCTTAATTTATGTGCTTAGAATAAATTCGTGATAGCTCTGTCACTTCCTTGACCAGATATAGATTAATAAACGATTTCCCTATTTTTTTTACATCCTATATTGTTTATCGTTTTTCACCTCTATGCAATTATATTTTTCACTATCTAACTATCTACACAATTTTTATGACGTAATCTTAATAATGGTTTAATCTGGTTGGCGTTCTTTTACTGGATGTTATTGTTGACCCTATGCCCAACCCTCCTCCTTTACCCAGGCTTGGGTCCAGCAGTAACCCTAGAAGAGCTACAAGCAGAGTTAAAATTAGACCATAATGAAAAACCTGACAGCATTGAACGACCATTTTGTCCCAGTATGCAACTCTTCAACAGTGCACATTTTTACAATCCAGCGATCTGGACGAAACAGTTGTCCACTGCTTCCAGGTTTCCAACGGTGGTCTAACATTAATCGGTTCATGATCTCAATCAAAAACCTAATAGTCTCCATAACACCTATACTGATAATTAATGATTACGTCGACTTATATTGTATAGTCTTAATCTTACTTACTTACGCATGTTACTCCTCGTTGAGGAGCATAGGTCACTCAACAGCGCACTCCATTCAACCCTGTTCTGGGCAATACTTTCCAGCTCCTTCCAGTTGTAATTCATCTTTTTCATATCTGCTTCTATTATTCAACGTAAGGTGTTCTTTGGCCTTCCTCTTTTTCGCTTCCCTTCAGGATTCCAAGTTAGAGCTTGCCTCGTGATGCAGTTTGACAATTTGCGTAATGTATGTCCTATCCATTTCCATCATCTTTTCCTAATTTCTTCTTCAGCTGGAAGTTGGTTTGTTCTCTCCCACAGAAGGATATTGCTGATGGTATCCGGCCAATGGATGTTGAGTATCTTGCGTAGACAGCTATTTATAAATACTTGTACCTTCCTGATGGTGGTTGTTGTAGTTCTCCAAGTTTCATCTCCATACAGCAGAACTGCTTTGACTTTCATATTGAAGATTCTCACTTTGATATTGGTTGACAGTTGTTTTGAGTTCCATATGTTCTTCAATTGTAGGAATGCGACCCTTGCTTTGCCAATCCTCGCTTTTACGTCTGCATCTGAACCTCCTTGTTCATCGATGATGCTTCCCAGGTATGTGAAGGATTCTACAACTTCCAGAGTTTCGCCATCATGAGTGATTGGATTGCTGTTCTCCGCTTTGAATTTGAGGACCTTGGTTTTCCCTTCGTGTATACTGAGACCTACTGATGCAGAGACTGTTGCTACACTGGCTGTCTTCATCTGCATCTGTTCGTGTGTATTGGATAGGAGGGCTAGGTCATCTGCGAAGTTCAAATCGTCCAATTGATTCTGAGCTGTCCATTGTATTCCATGTTTTCCTTCAGATGTCGAGATCTTCATAATCCAGTCGACTACCAGAAGAAAGAGGAAGGGAGAGAGTAGGCAGGATTGTCTGACTCCGGTCCTTACCTAAAATGAGTCTGTCAGCTATCCTCCATGCACGACCTTGCACTGTAGTCCGTCGTATAAGTTCCGGATAATACTGACAATCTTCTCAGGAACTCCGTAGTGTCGAAGAAGCTTCCATAACGTCCTCCTATCTACACTATCAAATGCCCTTTCATAATCAATGAAGTTGATGTACAATGTTGAGTTCCATTCAACTGATTGTTCGACGATGATCCGTAGTGTTGCAATTCAGTCTTTGCACGACCGATCCTTACGGAATCCAGCTTGTTGATCTCGAAGTTGGGCATCTACTGCATCCTTCATCCGGGGTACCTAGCCTGTCGTATGCCCTGATGGTGTTCTCGTAACTTTCGGGTTGCCTGATCTGCCAAGGGCGATGGGACAGTGCATGATGCTATTGTTGTGTGCTAGGTTGAAAGAGAATTGTATGCTATATGCATGAAAATCCGCCCCGTTATTGTTCCTATATTGTATGGTAAATATTGTATATTAATGAACCAAACAATTATCTTGTTTTTATTAGAAAAAAAAACAGTATAAAATATTAGAGAGTAATATTGATCAATATCACGCCATAGTTTAAGTATCATATGCATATTTTATTTTTTTCTCTTTCTATTTATTAATACTTGGCCAATGAAATAGATAATGTAGGTGTAGTTTAAAACTAATTATCTATTGTGTAATAATAATAATAATAATCAATTTCGGAAATCTCATTATCTTCTTCAATAAAGGAATGAATTCCAGCGAAAAAATACGAGATAGATGATAATTGAATTGATCATTCTCTTTATGAAATGTGAATGATCGATAATCATGATAATTCAGTAGTAGTAGAAGTGTGGTGTGGATTACTTATATTCATATAAGTAGTATATAACGGTGGTTAGGCATATAATGTATTTCAGTAGAAGATCAATGAGGAAAGAACAGGAACGGAATGTAATTGGTATGAAAAGGCACGGACAATGAAATCTGAGACAATGGACTGATATTTACAAAGGAACAGTCAAATTTGAGATGATGGATTGATATTTTGCTAATTAACGATTTACTATATGGTTCTCAGATTTTATTGATATGCTCTGTAATTTCTGTCAGATACATTCCATTATCCCCACTCGTGTTCTTGTTCGCTGCAGTAGCAATAATAATATTACCACTACTACATCACATAGCAGCAAAGTCAAACCTAGGGTCTCCCCATGGTGCTGTTGAGTAGTAGGAGCAACCTTACTAATTGACTTGGGTGGTCGGAGGATATCTGACTAATTTACCATTTTTCTGGGCTCTCGAAAATCTTATGAACTGTGCGATGTGTATGTTTATGTACATGAGTTTCGGCTGGTGTGTTTTATGTATATAGTTATATGCAAAGGTTATGTGGGTGGGCTAGCAAAAGGAACGTAATCTTTAAAAATGTCTCCCTTGTGTTTAATAAAATCAGCAACTTATTCCTTCAAGTCGAAGATATAATGATAAGAAAATGTGATAGCAAATACTAGGGACAGGTGACCATCAACCTTCCCTCAAAGTGTGTTTATGCTTATAGTTATGCTATGAAGTACAGGGGTAAATGTCTTGATACCAGTGATATGCATGACAGTAAACTGTAGTAAATACGTTCGAATGTAGTAGTAACCATCTACTCTCTCATGTGGGTGAACATAACTATATGTATGCTATGGGATACATGAGTTAAAACTTGTGTGCTGTCGGTGTGCATGTAACGTATATTTGTTCATAGGATATGTACACTTATATGTATGCTAAAGAATGGATGAGTGGAAAATTTCGTGTGCATGTAGATCATACTTGCCTCCATTGGGACTCCATTGGCGTGAATTAATTAGAATTGGACATGAACACTTTTTGATGTCGACTAAGCGGTCTCAAAATTAGACGAGATAAAGTAGTGACTAACTATAGAGGACTAATGAGAGCTTAGATCACGACAACTCAAGGCTGCTCTGCAGGTCAGACGTGTAATTGGTCAAGTTTAGCACAGTAGGCTATAGAAGAAGTAGTTAACACAAAAAAGAAAGATCTATAACTAAAATTCTGACTGGTGGCTTTAACACGCGTAGTCGATTAGCGATACTCAAATCGTAGCGTATAATGTGAATATAGTGCCCACAAGATTTTTTGCGATTAGTGTTATGATCTTCATACACTTCCACTTAATCTTATCACAATACAATAGAGTCTATTAATTACTAGGTTGCTTAAGGCTCTTTTGATAAATGACGTGATTATAACCAGTAGCACGAACGACAACGTGAAATGACTTTGAAATCCGAATAGCTCTTTCAATTCCCAATATCCAGTTAGGAAATTAATCCAGTAAACTGATATGACTTTTGTTTTAGTATTGTCATCCTGACTAAAAACTCATTCACTATATGACCATAAACCACTATAAATAAGAAGTAATTTGTACACAACTCAGTCATATGTGATACAAAATGGAACAATGAGTTAATAATCAATAGTAAAACATATATAAGCAGTTAATATGAGAAGTGAAAGCTTTCTATAAGGATAATATAGATGTACAATAAACCTAATATTTATTAAATAAATTATATAATATAAAACTTGGAGATAACCGTTTGGTATCTCTAAACTTAGGCTTCATGTTAATTAGTATTAGTAAAAGCAAGGTATATTTAAACTATTAACTCAAGCAATTTGGTCTCCATAAAATTTGAACTTATGTTAATAAGTGTCGAACAGATAACAACTAAATTTAATTGAACTAAGAATTTCACATTGAATAATCTATGTGTATTAAACATGTTTACGTTGTCATCAATTCTTTAATAGTGAGTATTGGGTTGTGGAAATTATAAGTTTTTGATTGAGATCATTAACCGATTGTCATAAGAACATCTTTGAAAACCTGGGAGAACTGAACGGCCGTTTCGTCCTATTGTGGGACTTCTCAGCAGTGCGCATCCACCATCCCGTTAGCGGGAATCCGAACCCAGTGTCTTCGGTCTCGCTCATGAACGCTTAATACCGTTGGATGCCGTCTCAGTGGTCTAGAGGTTAAGCGTTCGCGAGCGAGACCGAAGACACTGGGTTCGGATTCCCGCGAACGGGATCGTGGATGCGCACTGCCGAGGAGTCTCATATTAGGTTGAACTGCCTGTCCAGTTCTCCCAGGTTTTCCATGGTGTTCTAACATCAATTGATCAAGTGTTAGAGATCAGTCTGACTATCAGTTGAGTTTATTTATCATCTCGTGTTTTTTATTTTAGTTAAATAAACTTGAAAAATAATTATTATATGTTAGTAAGAAGATAAAAACAATGATGTTACTTTAATATTTCTCTGTTTAGAAGTCACATTTCATTGAATTTATATTGTAAGGTATATTTTAAATTAATTTGATTATTACCAGAAAGGGATTTTTTGAATATTATAGCAATTTAATAATTGAGACCACCATGAAAAACCTGGGAGCATTGAACTACCATTTCGTCTTAGTGTGGGACTCCTTAGCAGTTAGCATACACGATGTTAATTCTTTGTAAAAGTTTAAATTATTTGTCCTTTGGTTCGTATGTTTTGTTTATTATATTATACTACTTGTTATTACATAATAGCATGAGATGTATTCAACTATTCTTGTGGCATATATATGTGTTAATTAATGAAATTCTTTTGTTTCAACTATCTGCTTAAATTAACTTATTTCATTCTGATATGTGACGTAATGATACCGTCAATTAGAGAATAGTGACTTGTCGACCAGACCAATGACCCATAAAATCCGTACGAACAATCTAGAATTCTTCCTGTCTGGCCCAGTGTGTTAAGTTCAAAATACCAATCTCAGCCTCGGCGATATGAATCATCTATTTCAAACATACTGGGTTTGTATACAAGCCAAATTGATCACATAGCACCACAAAATAGAAAACAACATTTATACAAGATCTAGTCAAAAGTGACTGTGAATGTGGGAGACTGTAGTTCATAGACTGGGCAGAACTCAAGAACGGTAAATCGTATAATGATAGTCTATTGGTCAAAATAAAGGTTCTACTGAGAGGAACTTGAAAATGCATAGTTTAGTTGATGAATGATTATACAATAAAAAATATATGTATTAGTCCATAAATAGATCCCAACAGTTGCCATTCATTATTCTCATTGGGATATAACATAGTGATTTTATATGATTCCTACCTTTATGTTATGTTTTAGAATAAAAACTACTAAATGATTCGGCTTGTCTTGGAAAATTCGACTATTGTCGAATAGTAAAACTTGTCAAGTTCACATCCTTTTATAATTAATATCACAGATTAATCTTAGTTAAATGACTAGTGAAAAACATAAAGTATATGACAGTTATTTTGTACTAGAATGAGATTCTACAGTAGTATAGATCTATGGTCACACTGGGAATTGACTATAGGACTTTCGTGTTTCGCATAGGGTGCTTAACCTGCATAACATTGAGCTAGCCGGGGCATACATGCATACTTCTGATGAGTCCTATTCTAGACCGAAACAACTGTCCGATAGTTCTTGATTTTCAATGATATTTTTAAACTAAGATCATTCTGTGATGTAAAATATGGAATGTAAATGCAACTTTCAGATTTGTATCACACATTTTGATTTAATGTACATTCACTTGTCTTCGTATTTGTGTGAATGGTTTCAGGACATCTCATGTCTTATATGGATAAATGAAACATATTTACGAATAAATTCAAACGGATTTCTGTGTTGTTTGACTAAATATCTTGTATGAATTTCACAACCTCATCGGTATATCTATTTTATCTACGGAAATCTCTTGATTGTATTTTAATGTAGAGAAAATTATTAATGATTATTTCATACCGAACAACATTTTTCTATCCAATGATATGCATTGAGGAGATCCAGAAAATTCCTTGAAAAAATGCCTAAAATGGCTTTGAAAACTGAGAAACATCTTTTCCAATCAGTATTCAATAAAAGTTTTGCCAGAAACATCAAGAAAGTGAAAAGTTACATGTCGCGTTTCTAATTGGATGATTACTATACTGCTACTATGTTTAGTAGCATTCCAGAATTTTCGGGAAACAAAAGGACATCTAAAATACTATAAAAACCCTATATTTTCTGTACTGGAGCGAACCTTTGGAATAAAGTGCTTCCCGCATATTTTGCGACTTTTCTCTCGTGTTCTGGTCGCTGTGTAGTTCTAGCTTGGGGGTTACGAGAATAGCTTAGGAACCGAATATAACGTTCAATTAGCAAGACTTATCAAGAACCAAGATTCTGTAACAACAGCCGGAATTTCCGTCATCCATGGCTCTGAAAACTGAGAAACATCTTATCCAATCAGCATTCAATAAAAGTTTTGCCAGAAACATCTAGAAATCGAAAAGTTACATGTCGCGTTTCTAATGGGATGATTACCTTTATTGCTACTATGTTTAGTAGTGTTCCAGAGTTTTCCGGAAGACAAGGTCATCTAAAATACTGTAAAGCCCAAGATATTTTGTACATAAACGAACCTCCCATATTTGTATCATATACATTAATGAAACATTGTTCACACGAGACTGAAGCGTCGTTTTGAGTACGATCTTATTTAAATATTATATCCATACAATGAAAATTAGATTAAATTTTTAAAATTTCATTAAATGAATTAACTGACTTGTATAATGCACATCAGATTATTGTTTACTTACTTACTAACTCTTGTTACTTCTAACGGAGCAAAGGCCGTCGACTATATTCTCCAACCCACTCTGTCTTATGCCTTCCTTTATAGTTCTATTCAATTGTTGTTCATTCGTCTCATGTCTATCTTCATTTCTCGACGTAATGTGTTCTTTGGTATTCCACCTCTCCTTTGAACTTGAGGATTCTAGATGAGGACTTGCTTTTTGACTCAGTTGGATACTTTCCTCAATATGTGTTTTATTCACTCCCAACGCTTCTTTCTAATTTCTTCTTCCGTTGGGATCTGGTTTGTTCTCTCCCATAGTCGATTGTTGCTGATAGTGTTCGACCAACGGATGTGAAGTATTTTGCGTAGACAGATGTTAATAAACACTTGTATCTTGTGTATGATGGCATTCGTAGTTCTCTATGTTTCTGCCCCATACAGTAGAACTGTCTTGACATCTGAATTGAGAATTCTGACTTTGGTGTTGGTTGACAGTTGTTTTGAGTTCTAGATGTCCTTCAGTTGTATACAGTATAGCATCAATTTCTGAATCTGTTTACTAAGTTTGATAGAAACTGACCTTATTTAGACAACCAATGAATACCAGGTAGATATTTCATTCCAGTGTGAGACTGTTTATGAATTTTCATCCACTACAATAATAGGAATCAAACCCAGAACCTTAAGGTTCCTTGAAGGTTGATTGAAATTTGCACCACTATATACATCTAATGGTTTACATTTCAAAATTCAGTAAATCTGTGACATTATGCTAGCATCATCCATTAGCACTAATAATATTTTTCTGACATCTAACATGACTGAACTACATTATGGTAATTTAATAGTTGAATTCATGAGTCAATTAAAATTAGACCACCGTGGAAAAGTTGGAAGCACTGGATGATCGATTCAACCTAGCATGGGACTTCTCAGCAGTGTGTATCCACGATCGCGCCCCAAGGGATTCAAACCTAGGACCTAGCGGTCTCGCTCATGAACGCTTAACCACTAGACCACTGAGCCGGCCGGCATCCAACGGTGTTAATATCTAACTCCAACCAATCCACGAAATTGAGCCACCGTCCAGCAATGTCTTCAGTGAGTTACTATCTCACAATAGACCCGGTTGAACTACACTGGTTACTGCTTCTCACTAGAACTTCAGGAGATACCTCTTGAAGCTAGTCACTAGTGAACATACGATGATGATTATTATGAGGATAAATTTTGTGGAGATTTTAGTAATTTCAATATTTAAATTCATGAGTCAATTAAAACTAGACCACCATGAAATACCTGGAAGCACTAGACGGCCGTTTTATTCTAGTATGGGATTCCTCATCAGTGCGTATCTACAATCCCGCCCTGCGAGATTCGAATCCATGACCCATTAGTCTTGCCCATGAACGCTTAACCTCTAGACCACTGAGCCGGTATTCAAAGATGTTAATGTCTAACTTCAACTAATCCATGAACATTATTAGTCCTTGATACTTAACTGAACTCTAGGAATTAGTCATTAGTAAATAGATAATGATTTGAATCTAGATATATATATATACATAGTTCATACAGATTATTGAATTTTATATGTTGTACAACATAAAGTTTAAATAAACAACTATTAACCACTAAATAAAATTAAATATTAGAAATTGTATCTTTCTAAAAATACTTTGTATATTATCTTTAAACAACATCCATATAAACATATTATTGAAATACCATCATAGTATTATGTATCATCATCATCATCATCATCATCATCATCATCATCATTAGAAGTGACTGTGAATATAAAATTTTAATTATGAGAAGAATGTTATATCTTTGAATACATTTCAATGAATGATATAAACACATATTGATTGATAAAGTTCACCTAGAAATACAATAGACTGATTATTCAATAAAGAAAACATATATAAATGAAATATCTAATCTATTTGTCATTTAGATCTGAAAGTATTCTAATCTTACAGTAAGTATGAAAAACTACATTCTTACTAAATATATATATATTACTATTTGTATATGTATATATATATGATGTTGATGTAACTTTCATTATATTATTTGGATAGTTAGGAAATGTTAGACAAAAGTTAAGTCTTGGTTATGATTGAATTGTTCAATACATATAATGATTGTTATTGGGTAGAAAATATGATTGTCAAAATCTTATGAGGTAGTGTTATAATCATTTTATGTTGTTAGTGAATACTTACTTACTTACGCCTGTTACTCCTAATGGAGTATAGGATGCCGATTAGCATTCTCTAACCTAATCTGTCCATTCTAGTTCTATTCAATTGTTGTTCATTCTTCTCATGTCTATCTTCATTTCTCGACGTAATGTGTTCTTTGGTATTCCACCTCTCCTTTGAACTTGAGGATTCTAGATGAGGACTTGCTTTTTGACTCAGTTGGATACTTTCCTCAATATGTGTTTTATTCACTCCCAACGCTTCTTTCTAATTTCTTCTTCCGTTGGGATCTGGTTTGTTCTCTCCCATAGTCGATTGTTGCTGATAGTGTTCGACCAACGGATGTGAAGTATTTTGCGTAGACAGATGTTAATAAACACTTGTATCTTGTGGATGATGGTTTTGTAGTTCTCCATGTTTCTGCCCCATACAGTAGAACTGTTTTGACATCTGTATTGAAAATTCTTATACTGGAGCCCCTCTGGAGCTACTGCCGGTCCCAAGCCCGGATAAAAAAGAGGGTTGGATATGGGGTTAGCGGCTATATGCCATAGAAAAATAACTCGCCAAGAAAAAAACGCTAACGTTGTCAATGAATACCTTCTTCAGAATTAACATGATCGAATTTCGCTAATTATGATTTCTAACTCAGTCAGTCAGTCAGTAACAACGTAGAACTTCGTACGTACGTACATCAGTTCGAGTTGCCACACCACATTAGCACAGAAATGCAATTGTCGATTCAAATCCCGTAGTGGTAGAGGTATTAAGAGTATAAACAGTAACCGGAAACGTTAGGGTGTGGAGATGTTATTTAAAGAGTATAATCCAGTGAAATAAATTTGGGAAGAGAAAAAAAGAGACAAGGAGGAATCAGGAGATTAGAATTTGGAAGAACACAAAGAGTGTATGCACCTGCGCCATTGCAAACGATTTTGAGCCATGTCATCCATGGTCTCTATCATCTTGCAGATCCTGACTAGGTAGTCTACGCCTACCAAAATGGTTCAGTCCACCTGTCAAAGACTTTATGGATTTGTAACATTTTTTGCTCTGGACGCCCCTAGCTTTATTCCAACCTACTCTTACACCATAAAACACCACTTGTGTGGGCAATCGGTGGTTGGGAATACGTAACACTTGTCTCAGTCATCTCAAGTGATGAAGTTTCACCACTTCATCAATGGAATTGCCATCCTTACCTAGTACCGGTTTTCTAACAACTGCATTACTTACTCGATGGTCCCAGGATATACGAGCAATGGTTCGAACACACCTATGATCAAATACTAGTAACTAATAATTGGATTAGGGATGAATTATGGAAACTGAAAAATAAAGCTATTGAATGATAACTTCATCAATTAAGAATAATCAATATGTTGTGAAACCTCATGATAATAAGTTTAGAGTAGACTTAACTGGAGGTTAAACAATAGTCCAATGTTTCATAAGTGTCATCAGTTATCCAAAGAATATTGTCAACTGTGAAGTATTCGCTTCGAATTACATAATAACAGTTTTGATTTATTTCTATGAATAAACTTGCAAAATATTTCATTTCATTTCTGTTCAAAACTTACTCAAGATTCATATACATCCATCCATCCAATAATTTAATGATCTTTTTTCCAATAGTTGGTGGATTTTGATCAGTTTAATAAAAGTCAATTAGAATATTTCTTTTACACTGTATTAAGTAATAAGTAGGATCCATTGAAGTTTATATCTTTAGATTTATCAAACTGGAGTTTTACAGTTCAATTTTGTAAATCTAATTAATGTATACAGTTTGGATAAGTGTAACTGAGGCGTCGTTTAGTGAAGAGAACTTATGGGATCCAAATATTAGGTCACAAGTACGAATTTGACTCCATTTACTTCAATCCAACTAATCTGGTATTTTTACTATCACTCACATCTATACACTGTCCAATGATAAGTGTGTTAAAGTCATTTTGTTAAATGAGTGTTTGAACTTCATTACATTCCTTTTATTCCCATTTGAAGAAGCATTAGTCATAAGGCTATCCGTATATTCAAACTGAAAATCATTAGTGCGTTTTTACTCTCTATCTTAGTTACAGATATATTCATTAGTAAAAAGATTTTGTGGAGATAGTTGAATTTTTGTAATTTACATCACTTATTTATCATTGATATAAAAATACTAAAAACCATAAAGCACCGGATATAAGTTCCATCCTATTGTGAGACTCCTCAGCAATACCCACTCAAGAACATCTAGAGGATCAAACACTGAAACTTCAGGACTAGTAGCAAACATTCAGTCGTCATATCGATGAATTGGTATCCGGTAGCTTACATGTCAAACTTTAATCAAGTAACTATAATGGTCACTAGTATCTGATTTAGAGAGATGGTTCTCACAGATGTCGTGCAAAGTCGTGAATAATGGGGTTCAACCATGCTGGACGTGGAAGAATGTCTGCACTATCGACTGGAGTTGAAAATATAAATTATTGGATTCTAACTTGGTGGTAAGAAGTTTAAGCGCTCATTGTAAGACCTAGAGACTCTGGATTTATAAACCGACAGGATCGTGGATGAGCACTATTAAGGAGTCTCACACAAAGATACAATAAATGCCTAATTCCTCTCACTTTCTAATGATTATATAACTAAGGTTCGTCGATGACGAAAAGTATAGAATTCATTCACGTTGAGGTTTCCTACATTCATGCATTTCATTTCACATGAAACTGATTTAATTTTAAAGATTATTTATTTTACATTTTGATAAGTCAGTTTACGCCTTTTGAAATTTGAAATTATGAAATACTAAGCACCAGTCTTGATGAAGTTTTGTTCTATGAGCTGGATGGTTTGGTCGTGGAGCTTTCATCGTTCTTCTGAACGACATCATCAGCAAAAACTTCAGATAGAGGTAAAGTGTTCGAATTTCTCCACATGTGGTTCACAGCGTGTCCTGTACAACTCGATGTTGTTTAGTTCTTGTTGACCTTAGACTTGTAGTTTTTTACTTCTTTGTTTTGGTTGCATCTCCCATTGGTTTGATTTTTGTTCCTGTTTGTGCATAATTTTCCTGAATGGTTGATAAATTGGATTGATTTCAGTGTGCTTGTTTATTGCTGATTGACCTGATTGCCAAGCTTCTAAAAATTATCTAATGTTTTTGGAATTGCCTCTATTCAAAATCAATCAGTCGAATAGCAACGGAAACGAGGAGATAAAACTTGGCACTACTTGGAATCAGTGAAACCCATTGGACCCAAGCTGGATAGCAAAGGCTAGATACGGGTGTGATGCTGCTGTACGCCGGCCACGAAGAGGAAAATGCTCCGCACGCTCAGGGAGTTGCTCTAATGCTGTCCAAAGAAGCACGAAATGCACTTGTAGAATGGGAATCTCACGGATCCAGAATAATCAAAGCATCATTCGAAATAGGGGTTCACAACCAATGTTATCCAATCTTATGCACCCACCAATGATAGCAGTGAAGACGATAAAGACAAGTCCTACAAGAGGCTGCAATCGATCATAGCGAAGTGCCCAAGAAAGGACCTAACCATCCTGATGGGAGATCCAAACGCCAAAGCCGCAATGGACAACAACGGTTATGAGGATATTATGGGACAACATGGGCTAACTGGGAGAAAGGAACGATAATGGGAAGAGATTTGCAAATTTATGTTCATTCACTCAAAATGGTTACAGGCGGCACAATGTTACCCCACAGACTCATGCACAAAGCTACATGGATCTCACCAAGATCATACTGCACAGAACCAGATTGAACATATTTGCATCACCAACAAGTTCAGAAGGTCAATGGAAGACGTGAGAATCAAGAGTGGAGCTGACTTGGATTCAGATCACCACTAGCTGGTGGTCATCAGGATGAAATGGAATCTACAGAAGCACTGGACAACTGGACAAACAGCACTACAAAGGTTCAATACAGCCTGCCTTCAACATACTGACAAACTGAACGAATTCAAGATAACTCTCAACAACAGGTTCCAAGTCTTACAAGATTTTCTGAATGAAGAATAAACTACTATGGAGATTAACTGGAAAGTGATCAACAAAGCATTAACTTCAACGTGTCAGGAGGTTCTGGGCCACAATAAGCATCATCATAAGGAATGGATCTCTATAGAAACATTAGACAAGATCAAAGAAAGGAAGAACGAGAAGACAGCAATTAACAACAGCCGAACATCAGTAGAGAAAGTTCAAGCACAAGCTGATTACACAGAAGCAAACAAGCAAGTAAAGAAGAGCATTAAAGCCGACAAGCAGATATACGTAGAAGACCCAGTAACGACAGTAGAAAAAGCTGCGAGTGGAGGAAATATCACGTTCTATTCAGGGAGCTTTAGGAGGAGTAACAAGAGTTGATAGGCCGGAAAGAAGGATAGCTCATCAAGATACCAAAGAAAGGAGATCTGAGCAAATACGAGAACTACAGAGACATCACACTACTATCAATACCAGAAAACGTTTTCAACAGTGTTGCTGAACCAGATGAAAGACGCAGTAGATGCCCAACTTTGGGACCAACAGGATGGATTCCATAAGGATCGGTCGCGCACAGACCAAATCACGACACTACGGAACATCTTTAAACAATCAGTTGGGTGGGACTTTTCACTATACATCAATTTCATTGACTATGAGAAGGTGTTTGATAATGTTGTTAGGAGAACATTAAGGAAGCGTCTACGAAACTGTGGAGTGGGTAGATGAAAAAATCGTCAACATTATCCGGAATTCATACAATGGACTACACTGCAAATTCGTGCATAGAGGACAGATGACAGACTCATTTTAAGTAAGAACCAGAGTCAGACAATCCTGCTTACTCTCCCACTTTCTCTTTCTTCTGGTCGTCGACTGGCTTATAAAGACCTCGATATCTGATGAGAAGCACGGAATACAATGGAAAGGTCGGATGGAACTAGACGATTTGGACTTCATAGATCACCTAGCTCTTCTATATCATATACACGAACGGATGTAGGTCAAAACAACCAGTGTACCAGCAACCTGTGAATCAGTTGGGCTCAACATACACAAGATTTACAAATACAACACGGAGAACACTGACCCAATCACACTTGATGAAGAAACTCTGGAAGAGGAGGAATCATCCACGTACCTGGACAGTATCAAGGACAGCATTCCTTTAGTTAAAGAACATGTGGAACTCAAAACAACTGTCAACCAACATCAAAGTTAGAATCTTCAATACGAACGTCAAGACAGTTCTAATGTACGGAGCTGAAACGCGAAGAACTACTACAACCATCGTCGAAGAGGTACAATTATTTATAATTAGTTGTCTGCGCAAGATACTCATTGTCTGATGACATCAGTAACAGCCTATTATGGGAGAAAAAACCCAGCTTCCAGCTGAAGAGGAAATTAAGAAAAGACGTTAGAAGTGGATAGGACACATATTGGAAACCATCAAACTGCATGACGAGGTAAGCACTAGCTTGTAATCCCGAAGGGAAGCAAAGAAGTGGAAGGCTAAATAACATACTACGTGGGGAATTGGAAGCAGATGTAAAAAGTGTTGTGACTTTGAACTTGGATCGCTTTTTACCCCGTGCCAGTTGTTGTGTCCTTGACTGCAGATTAGAGAGCAGCGTATTTATCGACCGATTCAATGACACGTAAACACGTACGGACGGCCTAGAGTCTCGATTGGTCCCGCTTCCCTGTCTAGCCCCGCCAGTTGAGTCTAGAACGCGAGTCTTAGCCTCGGAGATATGAATCATTATATTTCAGATATACTCTATTTATATACCAACCAACCAGACCACATCGTACCATAAAATAGAAAACAACATTTGTACAATATTTGACAAGTGAAATAAATATCGACCAATAGGAAATGTCCATTTGACGTCCAAGGACACCATTAGACTTAACACGATAGTTATTGGTATATTCCTCTGCATCCCTAACAAAAAGGATGAATTACAACTGGAAAGGGCTGCCTAGGACAGGGTTGGTTGGAGAATGCTTGGGGGTGGACTATTCTCTTCCACGAGGGATAACAGGTTTAAGCAAATATGTATACCAATGTTAGTGATTTCGCTACCAATGACCAGTGGTGCTCATAGAAAATCAAAAATGACAGCCTATTATGTAAAGTAGCTTTCGGTTGCTCACTTTGTATATTATTTGACCGTCACAGTCGATGAAGATTCACAACCTCACCAACTGATTTACCATCGTTCCCTAATACCTTGAGTCTAACTTCATTATTACTTACCCAATGATCCCAGCATATGAGAGCAATATTTCTAAGGCATCTGTGTTCAAATACTAGTAACTAATGTTTCATTAATTTTTTTATACAGAAGAATGAGAAAACCTATGGCAATCAAATATACAATACTTTTTTTAATAATACTTCAAATGATATTTATTAAGTCACAAGTCACGGAGTCTGAAGATAAATCAAAGAGTGAAAGTTCTAGATCTCGTAATTGTAAGTAATTGGTTACTTTCAGTCATTGATCAGTTGAATGACTTGATGTTTAGTTTTTTTCTTCAAATTTCACAATTTAATCAACAAATTATAATAAAGTTCATATACTTTAGATGAGAACAGTAGAAAAATAACTGAACACTATTGATTTGAATTTGATCATTATTAGTTTGTAGGCTAAGAAACAGTAATATTTAAGTGGATATATGATAATATTAGACTAATAATAATGAAATATTTTTTGATTAGGATCATGAATGGACTGATGTTAGACCACTATTGAAAACCTAGAAGCACTGGACAGCCGTTTCGTCCTACCATGGAACTCCTCAACGTTGCGCATCCACAATCTCACATGCGGGATTAGAACCCAGGACCTTCGGTCTTGTATGCAAACGCTTAACCTATAGACCTCTAGAAGTCCTGGGTTCGAATCCCACGTGCGGGATTGCAGATGCACACCTTTGAGGAGTGCCATACTAAGACGAAACAGCTTTCCAGTTCTTTCAGGTTTTCAATGGTGATCTAACATCGATCGATTCATGAACTCAATCAAAAGCTTAACAATCTACACAACCTCATACTAATAATAATGAAATGATTACATAAATAAATGTGACAGGTAAACAGTACAAATTGTTAGTGTGATATTAGATATTCTGGTTATGATAAGAATAATCAAAGCTAGAATCTACAGTTGATGATAAGAATGAGATTAAAGAATTGAAAGAAAAGACAATGAAATATTAGTCACTAGCAGTTACGTAATGAGAAGTGCTCAAATAATTAGTGAGAAGCCATGATCAGTGGAGCTAATCCATGTCGGGTAGAGAAAGGTATCTACCTCAGTACAACGGAAGTTGGTCGCGAAATTTCGTGGATTGGTTGATGTTAGACACTATCACCATTGGATGCCGGCTCAGTGGTCCAGTTGGTTAAGCATTCGCACGCGAGACCGAAGGCCCTAGGTTTGAATCCCGCGAGTGGGATCGTGGATGCGCACAGCTGAGGAGTCCCACAATAGGACGAAACGGCCGTCCAGTGCTTCTAGGTTTCCAAAGGTGGTTGTCTAACATCAATCGGTTCATAATCTCAATAAAAAACTTAATAATCTCCACAACCCCTATACTAGTAATTAGATAGTGATGAATCTATCTAAAAAATGGCAGAAGAATAATGGACTAACCTTCTATCAATAACATTTGAACAGTACATATGCTAAATGACGACGTACATTGTACGAAGTAATATACAATTACTTGTGTGAATAAATCTAATATTACTTAGAAAGATTTGTATTGTCCTAGTGTTGATGTTAAGGATAGCAAATCATTAGTCTCGTTTGGTATATTTACATCATAAGTCGATTGTTATGATATAGTCACTTTATATAATAAATAAATTATGGCTAGAAATGAAATCAAGCGAGAATATTTTATTTCTATGTAAACATTGACACTGCGATGGAAGTCTATTCATCATTAGAGAAGTCTCTTAAAGGGCAAGTATAACTGTTGGCCAAAACTTATCTATTCTGTAAAGTTGAATAGTTCAGTTCGTATGTATGCTCTACTAAGATTCGATAACCAGTTATTCTTTAAAGGTTATTCGTTATGTAAAAAAAATGTAATTACTTCATTGTAAAGCATTAGTATTTACAATCCGAAATGTTAACTAAACACCGATAGTGAAGAACTTATACTTGTTTATGGAAGTGTTTGTAACTTCCATTGCAAACACTACTTTTCCAGTAATGTTAGGCATTGGGGAATTGTGCATTTACGAGTTGCTATAAATACACGTCGACTAGCTCTACGTTACTTCAGCTAGACAACGTTAGAAACTATACTATTGATGCTAAGTATCATCAAGGTCTATTAAACACTACTGATGTTATAGCTCTTTGATCTAACTGATACAAGTACTAAATGCCATTTTCCGATTCCTCTCTTCGATAGTCGGTGGGAATGTTATAATCTTGATCTTCAGCAATGAATCCAGTTTCCTTCGTCAAAGTTTTCCAGATATTCCTAGTTCCAAATATATTGTATCAAAGTTCTCCTGATATGCCATGAAGAAATTGAAATCATGGATTGGTAACATTGCAGACACCTAAATACATCGGGAGGAAAATATCTGTTTATGATATCGGGAGTTATCTCACACTTGCTTTGGTCATGACTGCAATTATAATGATTTAGGTGCTCACCTTTTTGCTTGTTATTACGATTTGCTGTAGGTTTGATACTGGTTGGTTGAGGCTCTAAACCCAGCTAATCTGAAAAGTGAGATATTATGGAGTTTTTCAGCTGTTTACACTCATCAGGGTATTATTCTTAGACAACTGGAGATTAGATGCTACGAACATATATAATAACTAGTAAACGGTGTTAAAATTCGGTGTATTTACATACTCATTTTGATCCTCAGGTTAGAATGAAGATAGTTTACGAAGTTACAACTTTAGTCAACCTCTCTGTCCTAATAAGCGAAGGGTTCGGACAGACAATTGGAGATGTGAGCGCTCATCAGTCATTAAACGTTTTAAAAGAGTATTTGTTCACACACGTCACATTCATGGAACTGGACACTATAACAATTTCTCTACCTGAATGTTGAGGTGAAAAACTTTACCCGCATCCATAAGAACCCTCAGAGGAATGAGTATCCACGCTAAAAATTAAGAATAAAATTTATCAGTAAAGTTTATTAACTCTCACATTAATTGTATTCTATTTTCTTTTCTTTTTTTAAAATTCTTATTCAAACAGTCTACCTGGGTGTAGTGATATTGGTTATATTTGGTGTCAGTTTATTGATCATAATTATTGTCGCAATTATTTGCTTTCGTAAACAGAAAACACCAATCATTGATCCAGTAACTGTTATTCAAGCTATGTAAACGATGTATTTCATAACAAACTTTCATATTTTTTGAAGAATGCTGTTATATACTGTTATTATTATTATTATTATTATTATTAAAACACTTTCCTTATTCCATCGTAACAATGACTTATCTGATATGTATATAATTCGTCTTACTTTGTTTAATCTGATTAGCTTTTTTTTAGCAAGAGTTTCTTTTCTACAGGATGGGGTTGCCGACCCTATGCCTAACCCTCCTCTGTTAGCCAGGTTTGGGACTGGTAGTAACTCAAGAAGAGCTACAGGCGGAGTTCATCTAATGTCTATTACAAGATAAAATAATAAAAGAAGATAAATTGGAAATATTATAGACAAAATAAATTATTATTGTGAAGATATTTTGATACTTACCATTTTCTTCTTTACAACGAACTCTTTGTTGAACCAATCTTTCTTACTTAATGAGTGTATTCTATTTACTTACTATTTTGTTAATCAGCATTATATGAGTAAATCTTTAAAAAAAGTATACATATATTTGAATTTCTATAAATATTCTTGCATGTCTTCAAATGTATTTTTCGTTAATGAAATGAGAAGACGAAGATTAACAGAATTATGTAATATATTTGTGCATGTTAGATCTATCGAAGTGTCCAGGTCACCCAATTGAGATACGCGCAAAACCGAAGTTCGCAAAACAACGATTTGTCTACAATAGCGTTTCTTTATTGAATAATAAATAAAATTAATTACAAATCTCAACTTGTGAGGTGTCTGAGACGTTTGAACACGTCCATTTGTATGAAATAAAAAAGCTTTGATAGTACGAAGGACAGCTGATAGCTGTGTCTAAATTTATCAACAATCGAAACCCGAACCAAGAGCAAAACAATATGAAAACTGTTGCGTTTAAACAAATGCACAAAACTGTAGATAACCGCCGCAGTGATTAGGTTAAATGATTCATGATGATAGATACAATGATAAGTACAATAAATGTTATAGGTATAAGTAAATATTTCAGAATATTACACAACTTGCGTTACAACATAAGTTTAAAAATTGCTGCGAATACATTTGCTTACTGAATATAATAAGTAGTATAAAACAATATACAAAAGACTTGGAGAGGACTGAGTAAGAACAGTGTAAGACAGACTTAACAGTGCAATACATTTTGTAAACAGAATACACTCATTGGGAATTTAAATAAGAAAGACTAGTTCAACAAAGAGTTCTCTTTTCGGCGAATTCATTTTCTATATATATATACTTAGTCTTTCAGGATGATAAGAATTACAATAATGATAATAATGAACTTCTGTTTGAAATGGTGACAGTGAGGTAGAATAAATAAAGGTATTAAAAAAGTATTTTAATACGGAAACTATAAAGGAAGAAGAATAGCCATCTGCTTCCTCTTCCATTTTCTTCTTAAACCTTATACCCTCAACTGGTTTATTGCTGTTTCTATGATCCTCCTGATTACATTTCATCGCAATTTCAACATTTGACCTTATCATGCTGAGCCATACTTTCCCAATCATAAGTTCCCTATCTATCTTTTGATGAATATTAAAAATCAAACGATTATTAGTTACCCTGTTTATAAAAGTCTTTTTTTGAATAACTTTGTTTATTCTACTTTATTATTATCATGTCTATTATCAATATTATTGTAATTATTATCATCCTGAATGAACTCTTTGCTGAACCAGTCCTTCTTATTTGATTTGTTAATGGGTGTATTCCCTTCGACAGTAAAGAAACTTAATGGGTTTCTGCGTTATTTTGTCAGACTTGCTGAAGTACATGAGAATGTTATCTTTCTTAAGTATTGTGTTAAAATGCATCAATACATTTCAAACAATCTGATTACACATATACATGTTAAGACATTTTTAAGATGAAAATTGTAAGGTAAGCTGTAACAAAGATAATAATAAAATACACAAAAACAATGTGATAACCACTCTGGATAATAAATCACTATTACCAGGGTAGGTTAAGAGTAAGAACAAATTAAATTCACTTGATATTGTTTACTTGAATTAAAACAATATCGAGGCAGTACGCACAGTATACACATATGCCAATAAGAGATTGATCAATTGCAGTCTTAAACATCAATGGGAAGACTCAAATAAACAATACCAAGTGAATTTAAATTTCACCCCATTTCACAAGCAAGTAACTATCAGGACTCAGTAGCTAAGTGGATAAGCTGATGGCGTTTGAAGTGAACGGTATTGGGTTCGTGTTGCAGAGTGAACATCAACTCTGAGATGCAGGAACATCTAGCTGAAGAGTCCCAAATCAGGAGAAACACGCGTCCTGGATTGCACTGCTACCCACTATCCATCTTTGGTTGTATGAACAAATTGTTTTTGAACACATAAAGAGGGTTTCAGTTTCCGTATAGTCAAAGCTTCAATAAACCACTGAATACGCCCTTAAAGGCTTTTGTACAACACTACAAATGCTGACTTGATATCAACCTTATGACTAGTCTCAACCAAATGTTTCACAATAGAGGAAGATGTCTGTCTATCCTGTGATCTTATTTAGCCATTTGAATTCATTTATTTCTGAAGCTATTTGAGTATATGTTCCGCCATCCCTACTGGTAGATCACGATTGCTTCTCCCTATGTGCATCTTTCCGCGTATACATGTAAGTGATATCTAATGAATCTTATCTACATTTTGTTTAATTTCTCATTTATTGAATGAATATAATATAACAATTTGTGTAATGTAAACATGTATTCACCATATTTGAATAATTTGGGGTTGTCTTTCCTATATGTTAGGTCGTAAATAATAATTCTATTTATTCATTGTATTTAAATTACATCTTTTAGTGTATCCTGCCATCAGAACTGTCTTTTCGTTTGGTCTTCAAGTGTTCTGTCAACACCGTGCTTTCGATTCACTGAAAGTCATCATTATGTTTGACAATTATTGTTGACACAACGTTCTACTACACACTACGTTAAAAATATTCTTATAAGGAGAGTCGATTACGGTGAGACTATAATTTATGAACGAACCAATCAGATATAAGAGAACAGGTCTTGAATTTCGCATCGAAATTCATTCATCTATTTGGCTAAATAGCGTTTTGACATTCTAGCTAATGTTAGCTCGTGATGAAAACCACCAACTGTATATCACAATTCTAATTCCTTATACTGCTTTTCAACCATTATATAGTCCTAGTTATAGATGAAATGTGGCTAGGGTAGGAATCTTAGTTATTTCCCTTATCCTTTTTTAGACCTGTCAACTGAAGGTACATGCATCTCACATTGAGAGAATTTGTCGGGGTTTGAGATGCAGGTACATCCATATGACGAGTCCTAAATATGACGAAACGCACGTCCTGAATTCCACTGCTACACGCTATCCATCTTTGCTTATTAATTATGATTATTATCTTAAAGAAGATCAGCCTTCTCGGGGAAGAGTTGGAATTATTTAAATTTAAGTCACTGGGATTATTTCAGATATGTTTTGAAACATAATGTCTTGAATATACTTGAAACCCAGTTTCTGTCAAACTATTCAGGTTTTCATTCGATACCCGGTGGTAATTTTGTGGACACACTGCTGAGAGGTTCGCTACAATGAAAAACAGCTATTATGTGTTTCCAGGTTTACAATGTTTGTCTTACTTAGATTTGTTCGTTACTTGACCAAAGATCGATAATCTCAGCAACTTCGTAATTGATACTTTTTACACCTTGTCTATTGTTAGTGTAGGATACTACTATTTTGGTCAAAGTAATTTTGCCCAAAAGAAATGATAACCTGTTTTCTCTCTGAAGCCGTTTTTATGGAGTAGAAGATGGTATAAGTTTTGAGAATGTCGTTGAGATCGTAAGCTTATCTAAGTTAGGCAACTACTGAAGACATGAGGTCACTTAAGAGACATTTCTTTCTAGTATGGGACTTCTCAATAGTGTACATTCACGATCCCGTAGCTGAGAACCGAAACCAGGACCTTTGCTATCACGTGCTAACTCCAAATTTCTAGACCACTGAGTCGGGACCCAATTTTGTACAAGTCTAAATTTAGACAATGTGACTATGTCACAACCACATGGGTTATTCTAGCTTCCAGAAAGACCAGTTTGTTCATTCGTCTTGAGTCATATTTTTACCTTGTCAATCATTTGCTTACTAACCTTGACTGTTTGTACATGGGCGTGAGTTAATCTCTTACTCTACTCACCACATATCTGTAATATATTTTTGTCTGACTATAAATATCCATTCACGTTTGTTAAATGGAGTTGGCTTACTTGCCTTTTTCACTTCGCATCATTTCATTTCGCTTCGCTTTTTCTGTTTCGTTTTTCTGATCGTCTGTCTGTATCAACAGTTGTATGAAATATACGTATTCATAATCCATTCCCGTATTTGACTTGTTTTATTCTGTAATTCCCTGACGCGTGTTAAATCAATGCTAACATACAAGTATTGGTGGAATGTATATTTTGACAATAATCGTCATACGATATGAGAGGAGTTAAATATCGGGCCATTAAAAATGTACTTCGTTTAGAAGTGACATATCAACAGAAAAACAAATGTCCTGTTATCGGAATTAACCGGACAAATCGCTACACTAACTAAGAATGGCTATGCACCACCACCCACTGAATCGGGAAAGAGCTATCAATTTGTCAATTTTCACGGTGTTCGGGCCGGGTGAGTTTTCCCATGCTGAGTCGAAATAAACTGCGGGCTCCACTCCTGGTGGTGTCCATCCTCCAATTCTTTTAAGCTTCAGCTTTGCAACCATACTCCCACGGAGCCCAAAGATTGCTCGCGATGTCAATTATAGAATCAACGCGGATCGTCAGTCGGCATCGTTTATGGTCAGAACTACGATGGTATTTGATCGTCTCCGAAACTCTGACGTTTGCTCCTGATCAATTAAATCATTCTTGGTAAGTGCTTTCGCTGTAGTTTGTCTGGCGTTGATCCCAGAATTTCATCTCTAACACTGCCATACAAATGACCCCGTCTGTCTCTCTTACCCATTACTTCAGATCCAAAACCAACAAAATAGAAGCGAAGTCCTATTTCATTACTCCATGAGGAAATTTTCAGGCGCATAGACCTACTTTAAGCACTCAAATATGCCATCCACTTTCGACATCCGTTTAAAAGCACCCGAAAGTATGCTAACAGATCAACAAGACGAAATCGTCAACCCATCAGCACCCATTTAACGTAGAAACGACTGAACCAAAATTGTGAACAAACAGCGGAATGCGAACGCACGATCCAGACCCAACTACGAGTCCAGTACTTCCTAGTTTTCATTGGTTGTTTAACTAAGATTAATCTTTGATGTGAATTATGTAATTTTAAGAACAGTTTAATTCACCATTTAATTCTTTATATATATATTTTAACAAAAATGCAGCTTGTAAATAAACTGTACTGAATTTAAATTCACTTGTTATTGTTTGTTTGAATCTTCCTATTGATTTTTAGGACTGCAATTGATCAGTCTCTTATTAGCATATATACTTACTGTGTGTATTGCCTCGATATAACCTTATACACACAGTATGCACATATGCCAATAAGAGATTGATCAATTGCAGTCTTAAACATCAATGGGAAGACTCAAATAAACGATACCAAGTGAATTTAAATTTCACCCCATTTCACAAGCAAGTAACTATCAGGACTCAGTAGCTAAGTGGATAACCTGATAACGTTTGAAGTGAACGGTATTGGGTTCGTGTTGCAGAGTGAACATCAGTTCTGATGATATAGGTACATTCAGCTGATGAGTTCCAAGCATGACTACTACTACTACTACTACTACTACTACTACTACTACTACTACTACTACTACTACTACTACTACTACTACTACTACTACTACTACTACTACTACTACTACTACTACTACTACTACTACTACTACTACTACTACTACTACTACTACTACTACTACTACTACTACTACTACTACTACTACTACTACTACTACTACTACTACTACTACTACTACTACTACTACTACTACTACTACTACTACTACTACTACTACTACTACTACTACTACTACTACTACTACTACTACTACTACTACTACTACTACTCACGATCCATCCTTGCATATAATGTATTGAAGTTAGTTTTAAAAAATATGTATATTTGTGATAGTGAATGAACATAAAAAGAAAACGAGAAGAAAAAGAAGAAGTAGAAAAAGAAGAAACATAATCATTGTGGTTGTTTTAGTTTACTTCAAATAAAATATTGTTTTAATAACATATCTAATTTAATTGTATAATTGAATTATAATAAAATAAATATGAACATTAATCTAATATATTATTATGTCAATTTATTTTAATCGTAATTGTTTCATTGATTTCGTTCGAACTAGAAAATAGATTAATGCAGCAATAGCAATAGTTAATAGAATAGCAGCAAATACAATTAATGCAATTGTTCCAGGATGTACTTGTTGAAAAAAGGAACAGAGAAAAATAAAATAAAACACGTGAAAATTAAATAAAAAAAAAAGAAGAAAGAATTAGTTTATTCAATGAAGAAATGCTAAGAATATAAGTTATGAATGAACCAATCAGATCATAAGAGAATAGATCTTGAATTTTAATGTGAATTAATTCATTCATCGATTTGGTTAAACGGAGTTTTGACATTTTAGCTATTTATATTTATTTACTTTATTTGAATACATAAATATTGGTACAATGGAGCACTGAATACATATACACCACACAAGTTACTTGATTTGTGTGTAGGCTGTGATACTGTTCGGGTGCTTAGACCAAAGCAGATGGTTTCCTTAGGGGGCCACACCCGGAGCCTTTGACCTAAAGGTCTGATCTATATGGTAGTGGAGCAACATCAGAAGATTCAGTCCCATGGTAGCGGATGATTAATAATTGGTTCATACGCCATTTGTTTTTTCAGGATCATGGTGCCCATGTGCACAACTGGTTTGGAATGAGAGTTTTCCAACTTCTCTAGGTGAACTCTCCATGTCCACCAACCCGGTTAAAGCGCCGGACATTCGCTTCTCGTCCTCTCAATTTCCTAAACAATACCCCTACCGTGAGAGGGCAGTGAGTAGGACTTCGCTGGCAGTGGCTGCATACGCGTGACTATGTGAGAGCATTTGGAGAGAGAGATCTCACTCTCCTCACTCTCGCCCGTACCAGAACATTTGGAGGCTTGATATTTTAGCTGATACCAGTAAGTAGTGGAAGGCCTAAATCTAACGCTTAACTATAACCATCAACTGTAAATCATAATTCTAATTCCTCACACCTTTTTTATAATCATCATTTAGTTCTAGTTAGTAGCTGGACATTCTCAAAGTCATTTTAGCGTTCCTTAAAGGTGGTCCATAAATTCTAGTCTCACCAAATAAATAAAGTGTGAAATGAATAGTATAAAAATGGTAGAATGCATACATCATTAGTTACAAGGATTTTTTTG